>NW_015167653.1:96679-99462 GCF_001447785.1 Gekko japonicus
ATGTTGAATGACATTTATGGCCTTTCTAATGTTGTCTGTCATGTCCCTGTGAAGAGTAAAACCGGTTTGGTCCCTAGCTATATAATCTCCAATAATTTGGTTAATTCTTTGGGATATAATATTAGTAAATAATTTATAATCATTGTTTAACAATGAGATTGGACGGCAAGATCTGGGGTCTTCAGAATCACGGTCCTTTTTGTGAATTAGAATTACCTTTGCTAAATTCCAAGAATTTGGGATTGGGCCCATTTCTAATATAAAATTAAATAAGGTAAGAAGAACTGGTGAAAGAGAAGAAGAAAATTGTCTATAAAATTCGGAAGTATAACCATCAACCCCTGGAGATTTCATAGACTTAATGGCCAGTGTTAATTCCCTTTTAATGGCCAGTGTTAATTCCCTTTCATCGATGGGATGATCCAAATTTTTTTTAATGAATATTAGTCAGGATTTTTGTTGATTTGTTGGATTTAATAAAAGACTCAATTATTTGTGAAGATGGGTTGGCTGATTTATATAATTGTGAGTAATATTTAGTAAATATTGATGATATGAGTTGAGAGGATGTCAACAGGTTGCCCTCACTATCTCGTATTCCTTTTATGCCTGAATCTAGTTTCTTTTTTTAACTTTCCATGCTAATAGATGCAAGGCTCTTGAGTTATTGATCCAGTAGGCTTGTGTCAGCAAGCTGCCAAAGTATTTCTTATGTTACTTCTGATACCTGAGTTATGTCTGTACCTGTCTGTATTTCCCCCCCCCTTTTTCAGGGATGCGCTCAAACTGACATTCGCATGTCTCTTTAGTAACTGCATTCTTGTTAGCCTACGCCAGCTATGCTCTGCTGTAACGTTATCTTTCCAAGGTCACAGGTGGTCGAGTGGAGAACTTTTGCTTTGGCTTTAATGAGTAGAAACTGAGAGAAACGCATTGTACTGATAATGGCTTAGTCGTTGTTTTCCCAAGGGGTTGGGCGTGCAAAAAGCACAGTAGTCCCGCACGGGAATCATGTCTATTGGCTGTAATAATTATGAACTTGCTTTAACCTTTCCAACTCATTGAGATGCAGTTATTCTGAACAGTGTTTCTGTTCAAGTGACTCATGGCTTCAATAAAGTAACCCTTTTAATAAGTGTGTACTCCGTTGATTGCTGTGGGACCTGACACAAACGTTATTGACAAGTCAAATATCAATGCCTTCAAATGAATATTATGAAATGCCAAACGACTGTACATTCTTAATAAATATTCAGTTATCAATGTTTTCTTGTAACCAACTCCAAAAATATTTAATACAAAGTCAAAAGCTCCAAGCCAGAGTTACAGTGCAACACATAAAGTTCCTAAACTCTCAAAATGCAATAATCATGAACTATGAAGCAAGGTTTACAGGAGGACTGATATGCTGCACTGAAACGCTTGGTAGCTGGGAGGCTACTGGTCGAAAGAGATTTCTTAGAGCGTTGGTTCCGACTTGAATTTTGATCTCCACAATGGAAGGGAGATGCAGCTTTGAAAAAGAGGACGGAAGCAGGTTTATATGCCTAGGATACACGTCGCTGCATAACTTCCAAATGTTGATCTGTTATATACATTTGTCGTTTTGAAAACTTTGGAACTAGTCGTGTTATATTTAAAGCTCATGATTATTGCATATGGAGAGTTTGGGAAATTTATGTGTTGCGTTGTAACTCTGGCTTGGAGCTTTTGACTTTGTATTAAATACTTTTGGTGTTCGTTACAAGAGAACCTTGATAACTGAATATTTATTAAGAATATATTTATTAAGAATATGTTTGGTATTACAACATATTCCGTTAAAGGCATTGATACTAGACTTGTTAATTGCATTCGCAGCAGTCAAGATGGAGACATAAGAACATAAAAACATAAGAGAAGCCAATGTTGGATCAGGCCAATGGCCCATCTAGTCCAACACTCTGTCACATGGCCCATCTAGTCCAACACTCTGTCACACAGTGGCCAAAAATACCAGGCGCCATCAGGAGGTCCAGCAGCGGGGCCAGGACGCTAGAAGACATCCACTTCATGGAGAGTCTTTCATCAGTATGTCCTTCCCTGTCAGAGTTTCAAACCTATTTACACAAGAATAGCCATCCACTGCCAACAAAATAAAACAGAAATCCAGTGGTATCTTTTGTTAGAAGAAGAAGCGTAGGTTTTTATACCCTGCTTCTCTCCACCTTAAGGAGTCTCAGAGTGGCTTACAATCGTCTTCCCTTCCTCTCCCCAGTTTGGTGTAGTGCCAGTTTGGTGTAGTGGTTAAGTGCGCGGACTTTAACCTGGGAGAACCGGGTTTGATTCCCCACTCCTCCACTTGCACCTGCTGGATGACCTTGGGCAAGCCGTAGCTCTGATAAGAGCTGTCCTTGGAAAAGAGCAGTTTCTGTCAAGAGCTCTCTCAGCCCCGCCTACCTGTTGTGGGGAGGGGAAGGGAAAGGAGTTCGTAAGCCGCTCTGAGACACCTTTGGGTAGTGAAGGGCGGGGTGTACATCCAATCTCCTCTTCTTCTTTTACCTCACAGGGTGTCTGTTGTGGGGAGGGGAAGGGAAAGGAGTTTGTAAGCCGCTCTGAGACACCTTTGGGTAGTGAAGGGCGGGGTATAAATCCAATCTCTTCTTCTTCTTCCCTTCTTCTTCCCCACAACAGGCACCCTGTGAGGTAGGTGGGCCTGTGAGAGCTCTGAGAGAACTGAGACTGGCCCAAGGTCACCCAGCTGGCTTCATGTGGAGGAGGGGGGACTCAAACCCAGTTCCCCA
>NW_015167653.1:99895-109377 GCF_001447785.1 Gekko japonicus
TCACCCAGCAGGCTTCATGGGAAGGGGCTGGGAATCAAACCCAGCTCTCCAGATTAGAGTCTGCTGCTCTTAAACACACCACCACACTGGCTCTTGTTAGTCTTTGAGGTGCCTTTAAATCTCTAATTGTATGTTTAGTAAGTTAATAGGTTAGTAAGAGCCAATGTAGTGGTTGTGTAGGGGTTACGAGTGCGGACTCTAATCTAGGAGAACCGGGTTTGATTCCACACCTTGGGATCAGTTCTTTCAGAGCTGGTTCTCTCAGGAGCAGTCCTCGAAAGAGCTCTCTCAGCCCCACCTACCTCACAGGGTGTCTGTTGTGCGGAGGGGAAGGGAAAGGCGACTGTGAGCTGCTCTGAGACTCCAAGTGAAGGGCAGGGTATAAATCTGGGGCACAGCTTCACCTGGGCCAGCCTAGGACACATACTTTCACAGCACTTCTGTGTGCCAGGTAAAGGTAAAGGTTCCCTTGCTCGAAAGCCAGTCGAATCCGACTCTAGGCTTGCGGTGCTCATCTCCATTTCAAAGCCGAAGAGCCAGCGCTGTCCGAAGACGTTTCCATGGTCATGTGGCCGGCATGACTAAACACCAAGGCGCACGGAACGCTGTTACCTTCCCACCAAAGGGGTACATATTTATCTACTTGCAATTTCTTTCTTTCGAACTGCTAGGTTGGCAGGAGCTGGAACCAGAGATGGGAGCTCACTCCATCATGCGGCACCCGGGTCTCGAACTGCTGAACTACTGACCTTCCACAGCCTGCAGTTCAGCGTCTACCACTTCCCTTGTGGCACACAGATGTGTGCTTGCATTGTCACTTAACAGCAAAAACAGCTCTGGTAGAATTCCTTTCAGCTTTGCATCCGTCAACACTGGCAACGGTAAAATGAGTGTAAAATCCTGGATGTGCAGCCACCCAGATTAATGCGGTCCCTAGAGTGCCAGCCATTGGTTTGTGTCTTCCACAGATGTGACACCAACAGCTGGTTGCGCACTGAGGAATAATCTGCTCCACCAACATCACCTGCCCCATTGATATAACACGAGAGACTCTATGAATTTCCCCCCTTCTTTCTTTCCCATTTCTTTCTCATTAATCTCAGGGACCAATTCATATAAGAAAATATTCTTTTGGAGTTGTCGTCTTCTTCTTTAAGGAAGCTTGTTTTACAAACACAGCATTTTGCTGCCACAAACTATATACGGCTGATGTACACAGGATACTTGAATATAACGGTAAAGGTTTCCTTTGCTCGAAAGCTAGTCAAATCCGACTCTAGGGGGCGGTGCTCATCTCCGTTTCCAAGCCAAAGAGCCAGCGCTGTCTGAAGATGTGTCCGTGGTCATGTGGTCTGCAGCTCAGCATCTATAGCACAGTGACATTTTACTCTTAACCCTCGTATTGTTACTTAATGTTAATAATGACGCTCTAGGTTCTTTTTCTCACAAAGTGCCACCTAGAACTACTTCCCTCCATACAACAATTCCCAGAGGATTTCGGTTCCTCCTTTATGTCACTATCACCACAATAAGAATTCCCTGGATTGTATTTTTCATTGTAAAGCAGTAAGAACCACTTGCTGCCTTTTCTTCTTGCTTTTAAAGAAACCCCCCCCCCCTTCATATTATTGGGTTTAATTCTATGGCCTGTGAATACAAGGAGTTTACAAAATAGGTCTCTCTTCTAGGGTTACCATTTCCCTGCCGGGGGTTGGAGCAACTCCTGGATGCCCCTGCTGGCATCTGTACAAAGGTAAGTATGTTGTCTGCACATGTGCAGACAAAGCTCTTAAGATCATAAGAACGTAAGAGAAGCCAATGTTGGATCAGGCCGTTAAGGATGGAGCTGGATCACAAGATCAGGAGATAAAACAGTGGCATGCTACTAACAGTGCCTAGTTGCAGGTGGGCATCTGGAGATCAGACAGAATGGGGAAAATGGTACCCACATAGTACACCCCACCAAGGAAAAAGATTTGTCTCTAGTTGCCTCTGAGAGATTGGGGAAAGGTGTGAGATGGTGGGGAGGGACATCTCCTTTACTGCCTTTACTGTGTTTTTTAAAAAAATCGTTCTCAAGGGCAATACCATCCACACTTGCGAAAAAGCAAAGACACAGCCTGGAAATGACCCCAGGTCTCCCACCTGGCTTTGTCTGCCCTGCCTCTCTAAGACACCTTGGCAAAAGAACAAAGATGAAGAAGAAGAGAAGAAGAGATTGGATTTATACCCCGCCCTTCACTACCCAAAGGAGTCTCAGAGCGGCTTACAAACTCCTCTCCCTTCCCCTCCCCACAACAGACACCCTGTGAGGTGGGTGGGGCTGAGAGAGCTCTGACAGAAACTGCTCTTTTTCAAGGGCAGCTGTGCCAGAGCTTGTGACTGACCCAAGGTCACATCAGCAGGTGCAAGTGGAGGAGTGGGGAATCAAACCCGGTTCTCCCAGATTAGGGTCCGCGCACTTAACCACCACACCAAACTGGCTCTCAAAACAGTCAGATGTGCCAGTGATGCTGAACAAGAGGAAACAAAATGAAACAAAAGCGAGGATTCTGCAGCTCCAGTCTCTCTTTTGCACAGTCTCTCTTAAAATGCAGATCTCTCTACCCAGAGAAGGGACTGACAACCTAACTTTGTCTTTAAACATAAGAACGTAAGGAGATCCCTGCTGGATCAGACCAGTGGTCCATCCAGTCCAGCATCCTCTCTCACACAGTGGCCAATCAGTTCCTCTGGAGGGCCAACAACAGGGCACAGAGGCCTAGGCCCTTCCCCTGATGTTGCCTCCTGGCTCTGGGATTCAGAGGATTAGTGCCTCCAAATGTGGAGGTTCCCCTCAGTCACCATGGCTAGTAGCCACTGATAGACCACTCCCCCACAAATCTATCTAATCCTCTTTTAAAGCTGTCTATGACTGCGGCCATCACCACATCCTCTGGCAGTGAATTCCACATTTTAATCACTCTCTGTTTAAGAGCATAAGAGAAGCCAATGTTGAATCAGGCCAATGGCCCATCCAGTCCAACACTCTGTCACACAGTGGCCAAAAATACCAGGTGTCATCAGGAGGTCCAGCAGTGGGGCCAGGTCACTAGAAGCCCTCCCACTGTTGACCTCCCCCCCAAAGGACCAAGAATACAGAGCATCACTAGCCCCAGCCTGAGAGTTCCTGTCTAGACCTTCTGGCTGATAGCCACTGATGGACTTCTGCTCCATATGTTTATCCAATTCCCTCTTAAAGCCATCCATGCTTGTAGTAAAGTAGCATTTCCTTTTGTCTGTCCTGAACCGACTGCCCATCAGTTTCACTGGATGCCCTCAAGTTCTAATATTGTGGGAGAGGGAGAGAAAAAATTCTCTTTGTCAGCTCTCCCCACCCCATGAATAACTTTATAAACGTCCTAACGGTGGTTCTCTTGCTTCCTGCTTTTTTCATATTCAAGGAAAGACACGGGCTGGAACATTCAATTCAGACAGCTTCAGAAGCTTCAGAACCAATCATGTGAACTGAGGCAGATCATGAAAGGGAGGGCTTAGCGCTCATGGCCCTCTCTTATATGCCCAGGGTAATGCCAAATGCCACCTTGGGGTCAGGAAGGAATTCTCCTCCTGGTGAGATTGGCCAGGGATCCTGGAAGTTTTTTGCCTTCCTCTGGGCATAGAGCAGGGTCGCTGAGGAAGTGGGGGTACAGTAGTTGTGAATTTCTTGTGTTGTGCAGGGGGTTGGACTAGATGACCTTTGTGGTCCCTTCTAGTTCTATGTTTCTGTGTTTCTAAAGGACAAGTGTAGTCAATCACAACCTAATCAGAGAACGCCTGGGATCCATTAGAAGCTTCAGCAGCATATTTGAGCCTGAATACTTACTGAGATCAGCATCCTATCTGAATGTATTCACTTTATGAGCAAGAGAGCTATAAGTAACACTGTGGTTGGATTTTATACTGTTTTTCATTGTTCACATTGTACATATTCTAAAGAATTGTATTTTTGTACACTACAGACTATTTCTTGAGGAAGATCCAATTTTGAAATGTTGTTATATAATCCGGAGACACCGTTGATTATATATTTTCACACTAGGATTTTCTTATGATTTGAAGGAATTTGTTTATTGTGTTGTAGTGCTTGTTGACCATAATATACAGAGAGCATCTTCTTTGCAAGTCTTGTTGACTGCTTGATCTGTGGGTCAGACTCTCACGGCTGTTTTCTTTACATTTGTTCTCCGTGTTTCTAAAAAGAGTAATGACCTTAGGAATTCGCCTGGATTCCAGAAACCGAGCTGCCTTACCTGCCTTTCACAAGCGTCCTGTAAACTTCTAACCTGAAATTGCTCACACAACACTGCAAAAAGGGAGCGGAAAGCGTCCACCGTTTGAAGCATGCAAAGAAAAGAATAATCCATTTTATCGCCCTAAAGGTGTGCGTAACCCATGTAGACATTCGAGAGAACTTCCATCACAAGCAAAACAACAGATATTTCTAGGCAACTGACGTTCAAAGAGGGTGCTGTTTACTTAAGAACATCAGATGACGGTGATGCCGTTTAAGTGCCACAGAGTCCGCTAGATAAGAGACGTCACACTAAGAGGAACTCGCGACCCAGTTACCTTCCTCTCTGGGAATTCCCTTTCGAAGTGTAGTTACGCACAAATCTACTGAAGGGGAAAGCAGGTGCTCAAATGGGTTGACCGTAAGCTGGTGAGTAGTGGTGCTGGAGGAACACGGCACGATCCAGAAGTCCATTATGCCGTGACCTCTAGCAGACCAGCAATGTGCGGGGCTTCCAAAACGATCTTAAGCCAGGGGATTCCAAATCAGATCGACAGTCACATTTATTAGGGATCCTTCCCCACTTCGCTACTTGATCTCTTTCAGCACAGTTGATCTTTCGTGTGTTACGGAAGATTCGGGTCGAACGAGGTCACTGCTTTTCCGAAATCCCCTCCTTTGACAATCACTACTTTCGTGGGTTGAATTCGGGAAGAGGAGGAGAACTAGCAGTGTCCACTGGCACGAATTGGCCCAGAGGAGGGTGTTGGCCCACGGAGCACCTCTATTAAGCAGGTGAGCGGTCACAACAGAACAGAGTGGGAGAAAGAGAGACAGAAAGAGAGAAGAGGAGCCATGTAGTTTTGCATTCGTTCGGTGTGAGGCAATTCTCGTGGTGCCTAGAATTTCCTGAGCAGCATCCACAAGGAGATGCAGTTGCTTTTACTGGAAACGAGGGGAGAGTAAAAGAAATCAGACCAGATGGCTCGTGCCAAACAGGAAACTTCGACCAACTAGAGAAAGTCATTTGGAAGGCCACGTTCATTACAGAGCAGGCCGGGTCGGCTTTTGCTTTTCAGTTTATGCAAAGCACCGTGATTGTACAGATGGCAAATGGATTTGCACTCCAAACAAATATTATGAACAGCCCTTGCTGCATTAGAAATGAGAACATTACTTCCTCGCCGGCATCTCGAGCGTCTCCAAACATTTCATGTTTATGTCCTCTAGGTAATTAAAAAGTTTTGTTTGTAATTCTCCCCCCCCCACCCCCATATTAAAATACCGGCATTTCCTGTGCTAGCCAAACTCTCTGTATTCTGCCTTCCAACATGACGGTTCTGGGGGCGACGAGAATAATTCCAATAATTCCAATTTAACCTTGTTGTTGTTGTTCAGTCGCACAGTCGAGTCCGACTCTTCGCGACCCCATGGATCATCTCCCGCCAGGCCCTCCTGTCTTCCGCCGTCCTCTGAAGTTGGCTCAATTTCATGTTTGTTGCATCGATGACACTGTCCAACCATCTCATCCTTTGCCATCCCCGTCTTCTTTGACCTTCAATCTTTCCCAGCATCAGGGTCTTCTCCAGGGAGTGCTCCCTTCTCATTTGGTGGCCAAAGTATTTGAGCTTCAGTTTCATTATCTGGCCTTCCAGGGAACAGTCAGGGTTGATTTCTTTTAGGATTGACTGATTTGATCTTCTTGCAGTCCAAGGGACTCTCAAGAGTCTTCTCCAGCACCATAGTTCAAAAGAATCTATTCTTCAGCGCTCGGCCTTCCTTATAGTCCAACTCTCGCAGCCATACATGACTACTGGGAATACCATTGCTTTGACCATGCGGACTTTTGTTGGCAGGGTGATGTCTCTACTTTTTATCATGCTGTTTAGGTTCCCCATCGCTTTCCTCCCAAGGAGCAGGCGTCTTTTAATTTCATGACTACTGTCACAGTCTGCAGTGATCTGGGATCCCAGGAACGTGAAGTCTGTCACTACTTCCACGACTTCCCCTTCTATTTGCCAAGGAGTGATGGGGCCGGATGCCATGATCTTAGTTTTTTTGATGTTGAGCTTCAAGCCCACTTTTGCGCTCTCCTCTTTTACCCTGAGCAAGAGGCTCTTTAGGTCCTCTTCACTTTCTGCCATTAGAGTGGTATCGTCTGCATATCTGAGGTTGTTGATCTTTTCCCCAGCAATCTTAATTCCCGCTTGTGATTCATCCAGGCCAGCATTTCGCATGATGTACTCTGCATATATATTAAATAAGCAAGGTGACAATATACATCCTTGTCGTACTCCTTTTCCTATGCTGAACCAATCAGTTGTTCCATATCCGGTTCTAACTGTCGCTTCTTGGCCCTTATACAGGTTTCTCAAGAGACATGTGAGGTGGTCTGGTACTCCCATCTCTTTAAGGACCTGCCATAGTTTGTTGTGATCCACACAGTCAAAAGCTTTAGCATAGTCAATGAAGCAGAAGTAGATATTTTTCTGGTACTCTCTTGCTTTCTCCATAATCCAGCGAATGTTGGCAATTTGATCTCTAGTTCCTCTACCTCTTCGAAACCCAGCTTGTACTTCTGGTAGTTCTCTATCCACGTACTGTTGAAGCCTAGCTTGTAGGATCTTGAGCATGACCTTGCTAGCGTGTGATATGAGTGCAATTGTGCGATAGTTTGAACATTCCTTGGCATTGCCCTTCTTTGGGATTGGAATGTATACTGACCTTTTCCAATCCTGTGGCCACTGTTGCGTTTTCCAAATTTGCTGGCAAATGGAGTGCAGCACTTTAACAGCATCATCTTCTAAGACTTTGAATAGCTCAGCTGGAATACCATCACCTCCACTAGCTTTGTTGTTAGCAATGCTTTCTAAGGCCCATTTAACTTCACATTCCAGGATGTCTGGCTCGAGGTCAGTGATTATACCGTCGTGGTTGTCAAGGACATCGAGGTCTTTCTTGTATAGTTCTTCTGTGTATTCTTGCCATCTTTTCCTAATCTCTTCTGCTTCTGTTAGGTCCCTACCGTTTTTGTCCTTTATCATGGCCAGCTTTGCATGGAACGCTCCCTTGATTTCTCCAATTTCAAAGCCCCGCCCCCTGCTTCCGGCCGCCCCGCTTCCGGCCCACATTCAGCCAGGAGGAGGCAGGAGAAGAGGGAGGGTAAGTTGCTTCCTCCCTGCCTCTCCCCACCCCTGCCTGCCTGGGGCCAGGGAGGGCCTTCGCGGGGATTCCTTGCACTCCCGCCGGCCTTGCAGGTCCACCGCCGGGCCCCTCATGGGGCTCGGCAGTGGAGCTGCAAGGCCGGCAGCGGCGGCCAGGACCGTTGGGGGCGGGGTGTGTGGCCTTATGACACACTTCCGGTGATGTCAGGGGGTGTGGCATATGCTAATAAGTTATGCTAATGAGTTCCCCTAGCTCTTTTTCTACAAAATGACCCCTGTGGAAGTTAATCGGTTCACAATAAGTTAAATGTACCTACATGACTACGTCACGTAAGACGCGCTTCTATTTTTGTAAGTAAAATTTCTTTCTCTTGTTACCATTGGAGTCAAATCATCTTTGTAATTTGTTTTGGACAGCATTTTCCCCTTAACTGGGAAACATGGAAAATTGGGGATACTGCATAAAGTTTCTGTGCTTTCAAGAATAATGATTTTTTTTTTTTTACATTTAATCTCTTACTATGTTGGGGGGTTATACAGGGCCACAGTGGATCAGAGGTTAAGATGCTGGGCTGCAGACTGGAAGGTCGGTAGCTTGGCAGTTCGAGACCCTAGTGCTGCGTGACGGAGTGAGCTCCCGTCTCTGGCCCCAGCTCCAGCCAACCTAGCAGTTTGAAAGTAAGAAACTGCAAGTTGATTAATAGGTACTGTTTTAGTGGGAAGGTGCGCCTCGGCATCTAGTCATGCCGGCCACATGACCACAGAGAAGTCTTCGGACAACGCTGGCTCTTCGGCTTGGAAACAGAGATAAGCGCCGCCGCCTAGAATCGGATTCAACTGGCTTTTGAGCGAGGGAAACCTTTACCTTTACTTTTTTATGTAGGGGGGAGCTCACTGGAAGCTTGAAACCTTCATTTTCATAGCGGCAGGGGAGGGCAGGATGCCTTTGGCTCTACGGACTCCAGAGCAAGTCCAGAAATGGAGACTGCCCCTCTTTCTTTGAGGATGCCTGATTCCCTTTTCCTGACAAACATCCCAAGGCCTCTTTGTCCAAAAACAGAGCAACACTAAATAACTTAACTTACCGGCCCATCGCCGGGCTGCTCAGACAAAAGGGATGAAGAGTACTTAATGCACAAACATGACATTACTGCAGACCTTTACACACAAAATGTTCAAAACCATCCATCTGTGCTTTACAAGACACAGAAAATACAGGCCTCTCGAAAGAGTGCATTTACAAGCAGACTGCAAAGGGAAACCACACAGGAAGGCCTTTTGAATATCCCTAGGATGAGGCACTCCCTGTACATTTTATGATCAATCAATGTGGTGAGAAGGGAAAACACACAGCCACCTGCATGATTCCAATCGGAACATGAAAAGAAGAGAAATGGCTATTGTTTGCTTGGCAGAAGTTCAGGGCAAAGAGACAGGGACAGCCATCGGCTTGGTTCCAAAGCATAAAAAAAACCACTGGCTAAAGATAAACAAAAATGTATAAAAATAATATTTAATGCCGAGTTCAATAATACAGTCATATAACTATATAAAGCCAAGGTGTTCTTACAAGAAACAACAGTAATACAGAAAAATAAAGTCCCAAAAATTTCAATGTTGTATCGTAATTCCTGTTGTATCGTAATTCCATAGTCCAACTTGACATACATTCATCATAGAATGCATTCATATATAGTTCCTGGAAAATCCATATAATCTTGAAATCCATAAGCCATAGAGATGCGTAGTCCGGATGCAGGCTGCCGTGTTTCGAATAATTCTTTTTCAAAACCAATAGGCTACAGTGGGACCCAATCTCAGTAGAAGCACATACAGAAGCCAGTTTATTCAATCACAAAGGATCAAGCGAGACTCTGAAAATGATGAATCAAACAAATGAGAAGGTGAAAGAAGTGGACGCCACTACCCAAAAGGTGAAGAAGAAAGTACAAAAACTGGAAAAGAAGCAAGTTTCTACAGAAGAGCAGTTGCTACAATTACAAATGGAAAAGGCTAATATGATCCTTCGCTTTCAGGACATGCCA
>NW_015167653.1:109709-127731 GCF_001447785.1 Gekko japonicus
AGCAAGTCCAGTGGCGAGCTGGACTCGGGTTCTTCTGGAGAGGACTCTCTGTCAGAGAAAGGGGCAGCAGCTCCTAAAAGTCCTTATAAGTTGTGGAACAGACTGGACAAGAAGAAGTGAAGGCTGAAGGACTCTGAATTGCGCCTTTGAAAAATTTTGAATTGAGATGCTTTGGGGTATTTCCTTATGTCAGTTAAATTTAAGATGTGGGAAAAGTTAGTAGAATATGTGACTCAGTTTGTAATGAGATTGATATGATTAAGACTAGATGTGTATTCAAGCTGATTAGAAGATCTCCTCTCTTGGGTTTTTAGTCAGTAGTGGGTATCTTTTCTTTATCCCCTAAATGTAGTCCCCTCCCTTATTTCTGTTATAGTTTGTAGTTTTAATAAAAATGCAATAATAAATTCCCCATTGGGGAGCAATTACAAAGGATCATGGGTCCCACTGCAGCCTATTGGTCCTTGGTGGGACCCATGATCCTTTCTGATTGAATCACAAAGTAACCCTAGTAACCTTAACCCTAGTAATCCTAACCATAACCATAACAACTCTAACCCTAGCAACCCAATCCCTAGTAACCCTAACCATAGCAACCCTAACCCTAGCAACCCTAACCCTAGCAACCCTTACCCTAACCCTAGTAAACCTAACCATAACCCTAGTAACCCTAACCATAGCAATCAGAACCCTAACCCTAGTAACCACAACCCTAACTGTAGTAACCCTAACCCTAGCAACCCTAACCCCAGCAACCCTAACCCTAGCAGCCCCAACCCTAGTAACCCTAACCCTATTAATCCTAACCCTAGAAACCCTAACCCTAGCAACCCTAACCCTAGCAACCCTAATCCTTTCAACTGTAACCCTACTAACCCTAACCCTGACCCTTGCAACCCTAACCCTAGTAACCCTAACCCTATTAATCCTAACCCTAGAAACCCTAGCAACCCTAATCCTTTCAACTGTAACCCTACTAACCCTAACCCTGACCCTTGCAACCCTAACCCTAGTAACCCTAACTATAGTAACTCTAACCCTAACCCTATTAACCCTAACCCTAGCAATCCTAACCCTTGCAACCATAACCCTACTAACCCTAACCCTAGTAACCCTAACCCTTACCCTTGCAACCCTAACCCTAGTAACCCTAACTATAGTAACTCTAACCCTAACCCTTGCAAACCTAACCCTAGCAAGCCTAACATCATCTTCAACACTGCTGTATAGGTTTCTGCCCCTCAAGCCTGTCCAGGGATGAGAGGGGAATCCTATACTTTTCAATACATTAACAACAACCCAGAGAGGTAGGCTACCCTCTCTGGATTTAAGAACATAAGAACATAAGACTCTCTCAGTATTCTATAATCCCCTCCAGCTCAGAGCAGAGATTCAGATCTCTCAGCTGGCATCTAGGGCTTAACACATTAGCACCTCATTCCCAGAGTTGTACACTTAACGCTCAATGGTAGCGTGTGGCCAGGTAAGCACAGGAAATAGGCTTGGAATCCCAGTTACAACATCAAAGACAAGTTAGAAACAAGACTAAGTTTATTCAGTTCAGAGCACTGCAATTCGACTATAAGATTTCAAAACAAGAAAGGCTAGAGCTCTTTGCCTTAACTAAACATTAATAATTCATAGTTACCACATTCAGAAGCTTCCAAGAGTTCAAGATTGTCCATTGTGATAATCCAGGTATTACCAAGGGATTTTGAGGAGGAAAATCCCCTCCTTGCCCTCCATGTGCTCTAAGGCACAAAGCAATCCTTTGCCCTCCAACAGACAGCATGGCAGGACAGCATTTCAGGTGAACAGAACACAAGAGCAGAGAGAGCGCAGCACGAGAGCAAGGGACAGAGAGAGTCTCTCTCCAAAGGGACCAGACAATTAAACCCCAATCTAATCATGACTAGCTGTGGCCATCAGCCAATCAGGAGTAGCAGGGTGTGTGGCCAATGTTTTGGTTGTCATGGGTACAAGTGGGGATAGACTGGAAGTTTGGAAACCACGCCGGCAGTCACATGGCCCCCAACTCCAGCTTCTCCATCGGCTACGTGAGCTTCTGCATGTAGGCCTAGCTTCCAGCATGGAAGTGTGAAGAATGTGGGTTTATGGCATGCAATTGAGGCCATGGGGCCTACCATTTGGCTTGTAACAGGAAATAAGGCACAGCCTGTTACCAAAAGACAGAACAGGAGAATGCAGGAGACACTCAGAAATCAATATTTCTATACAACTGCCACATCATCTTCAAGCAGCCAATGAACTGCAGTGGAAGGCTAGAAACTCAGAATCCCCCCCCCCTTCCCAAGGAGCAACACAATTACACCCAGAAGTAGCTTCAGAGGGTGGCGACTTCAGTCCGCAGTAGAAGAGCTAAATTCTAGTCCAATAGCACCTTAGAGACTAACAAGATGTTTGGGGTATGAGCTTTTAGGAGTCGAAGCTCCAGATCATTTGATCTCTGATTAATGGAGTACTGACTCTCCAAGGTTCATACCCCAAAGGTCTTGTTCGTCTCTAAGGTGCCACTGGGCTCAAATCTAATCCAGGAGCAGTAAACACAGCTAAATCACTAGCGGGCCTTCACCCATCATTCAAGGTTTCTGGTGGTCCCCAAACCACGACACCTTTCCTAAATTCAGGACAAACTTCAAACCAGAACTAGTAGCTTTGGGCTTATGACTTGCAGTGCCTGATCATCCGGAGACACACAGTTCCTGCAAGACTGACCTTTTCATATAACGGAAAACAACTGTGCTGGATCACAACAGTGGTCCCTCTAAGCCAGCATCCTGCCTCACAGACTGGTCAACCAGATGTCCCTAAAAGGCCCTCAAGCAGGGTCCAGAGGCCAAAGCCTGCCATTGTTGCTGCCCCCTAGCACTGATATCCAGGGGTGCCTTGCTTCCAAACATGGAGGTTCTACCGTATTTAGTTTTAATGGCAAATAGCCATGGGTGGACCCAAGGTCACACCTGCAATCCAAAACAGTCCAGTGGAGCCTGAGCGGTGGGTGTTGCCTTCTGACACACTTCCGGTGACATCAGGGGGTGTGCCATATGCAAATAAGGTATGCTAATGAGTTATGCTAATGAGCTCCTGCGCCTCGTTTTCTACAAAATGACCCCTGACTATGGCCCTTCCCCCCCCCCTCTCTCAGGAGGCAAAATCAGTTTTCCGCTCTTTCAAATGCCACGATTTCATACAGCTGATGCCGGGGATTGAACTCAGGACCTTCTGCACTCAAAGCAGACGCTCTGCCACTGAGCCACGGCCTTTCTCTCTGCATACCATGAAACAACGAGATGAGACCAATGTTGACAGGTAATGAAGATCCTTTCGTTCACTGCTGTTGGGACCAATGCTCCCTCTAAGCTGTTGAGTCTTGTGAGCAAAAATTCTACTTTGTGAGCTACAGACATTAAAGTTGTGAGTGAGTGATTTGGCTACTGCATAAATTAGTTTGTTCTGGAGTCATCCTTCCTGAGCTAAGACAAAAATCTGTGAGCCAGAGGCTAAAAAACTGTGAGCTAGCTCACACTAACTCAGCTTAGAGGGAACACTGGTTGGGACCAAAAGAAAGGAAGAAACATGGGCGAGGGAAGAACGGGAATGGAAGAATGACGGGCACCTCCCTGTCAATTGATTCCCCCCCAGTTCAGGGAACACAAGAGGGTAACAGCAGTCAGATATATCACCAGACCTTCCGCAGGATCTTTATATCCTGGGGTCTTCCCCCCCCCAATCCATTTCTGAGCATACCTATGTTGCATCCAACGCTCCCTCTAAGCTGTGGAGTCTTGTGAGCAGAGATTCTAGTTTCTCAGCTACTGGCATTAAAAGTGTGAGCGAGCGATTTGGCTACTGCATAAACTGGTTTGCTCTGGAGCCATCCGTCCTGAGCCAAGACAAAAATACGTGAGCCAGAGGCTAAAAAACTGTGAGCCGGCTCACACCAACTCAGCTTAGAGGGAACACCGGCTGCCTCTCCGCCTTTCATTTTGATGCAGCCGTAAACCTCGTCTCTCCCTCCCTGCCCAAGACTACACTGGCCCACACGCTAAACGGCGAATTTGCCACCGGAGAAGAGGAAAAGAGGATCGAAGGGCCACCGTTAACGGGTAAGGTACGAGACACGCGGACAGAGGTCTCACGGAGCGGGATGAGCGGGTCGAAGGTCCACAATGCTTTATTTGAATGGCTCTCCGCCCCTTGTCGCCACGGGCATCACACAGGCACATGACACGAGGGAACACAAAGGTAGAAAGAGAGAGAAAAGAGAGAGAGAGAGAGAAAGAAAGTCAGAAGGCATGAGAATGAACAGTCTGGAAACATACAGACCTTGGAGACGGCTCGGGCTGCGGCTCTTTCCTTTAAACAGAAGCAGAAATAACACCGAGTGAGCAGAAAAAGGAAACTGACAAAAGCGGGTTTGTGGTGGGTTAAATGATAAAAGAACAACACTCACTGCGTTGCATAGAACCTGAAATGTATTCTACCCAAAGTAGACACGTATCCAATACATACATGACATTAAGTTAACAATTCTGATTCTCAGGTTTTCACCACATATTTGAGGACCCTGCACCTATATAATTTATTTTCTAACTGAAATCCTCAAAAATAATAAATTGTACCGCAGTATTTATAGGGTATCTTTACCATCCAGTATTCTGTAGGGGCTGCGGTGGCTCAAGTGATTAAGACACTGAACCGCAGACCGGAAGGTCGGTAGTTCAGCAGTTTGAGACCCAAGTGCTGCATGACGGAGTGACCTCCCGTCTCTGGTCCCAGCTCCTGCCAACCTAGCAGTTCGAAAGCAAGAAACTGCAAGTTGATAAATAGGTACCGCTTTGGTGGGAAGGTAACAGCGTTCCGTGCACCTCGGCGTCTAGTCATGCCGGCCACATGACCACGGAAACGTCTTCGGACAGCGTTGGCTCTTCGGCTTGGAAACGGAGATGAGCACCGCAACCCTAGAATCAGATTCAACTGGATTTCGAGCAAGGGAAACCTTTACCTTTACTATTACTCTCTATTGAATCGCATGCAATCTTGAGAATAAATGCTCACTAACAGTTAGTTCTGAGATGTAATACTTCAATGTGTCTCAACTGTATAACAATCAAAATCCATTCATAAAGAATCCAGCAACCCTATAACGACAAAAATTGTTGGATTCTTTATGAATGGATTTTGATCATTAAACAGCTGAGACACATTGAAGTACTACACCTCAGAACTGGCTGTTAGTGAAAATATATTCTCAAAAAGATTGTGTGCAATTCAATAGAGAGTAACTACAAAATACCGGATTGTAAAGATACCCCATAAATACTGTGTTACGATTCATTATTGTTGAGCGTTTCGGCTAGAAAATAAGTTATATAGTTGCAAGATTGTTTAGGCTAGAAAATGTTATATAGTTGCAAGATCGTCAAATATATGGTGAAAACTTGGAAATCAGAATTGTTAATATAATGTATGTATCGGATGCATGCATACTTTTGGTAGAATACATTAAGATTTTATTCACAGCATAAAGGAAGCAACACATGAAGCTGCCTTCTACTGAATCAGTCCATCAGTCAGTCCATCAAGATCATTGTTGTCTACTTCAGGGCTCCCCAACTTTTTTCAGCTTGTGGGCATCTCTGAAATTCTGACAGAGTAAGGTAGGGACAGCCACAAAATGGCTGTCAGAAAATGGCTGCCGCAGGAGGCAGAATCAGGCACAGAATGGCTGATGCACCTTCCTTTCATCCACACAGAGAGGATCCATGTGCTGTGGTGGCAGCTGCCGCCAAAACAATGTTTTTCAAAAATCTGCACAGCCAATCAAATCTCCAACGGCCAATCAGAATACATGTAGGCAAAAGCCTCGCCTAGGCCTGGCCCATGGTCTCCACCAGGCCAAGTCTCTTGCCCACTTTTCTGAAACATGGGGGATCTTGGGGAACCCTGCTCGCAAAAGCCACGGGTGGCATGTCAAAACGTCACAGGTGGCTCCTGAGCCACTGAATATCCCTGGGTTACTCTATCGGCATTTAGCTGCATTGTATGTCGAATCAAGTTAACACCCTCAGAGTTTTGTGAATTCTCCTGGTGGCTGTTGTCCCCTAAGGCGGGACAGCACTTTAAAAGTCCCACAAGCTCAAGACCCGTACGAGGTCTGTGACCTTTCTGTCACTTCGGCCGCCTGCCATTGCTTCTGTTTTTTCCTCCCCTCAGCCTCCGAACAAGTCTACTGACCTGAAAGTCAATCCAGATTTGCTCTTCAGGTTCCTCAGGAGCTCCAGTTGGTTCAAAGGAGGAATCAGTCTAAATTGGAGGAAAGGCAAAATAAAGTCACATTCAGAGACTGACACGCTGGGGGGGGGAGGGAGCAGCAACCGCTTCCCTGCCCCTGAAATTCTGCCTCTTTGCAAACACAGAAAGAGAGGGACGTTTTTTTAATAGCTCAAGCTACTTCTAGAAGTACCCCCAAAGCAGGGACGCAAAATAAAGATGGCGGGGAGGAGAGACAGTGTCTCTGGATTTTAAGCTCCAAAGCCTTGGAGGGATGCGGTCCCTATTTTTTTTTTAAGCTTAAAGAATTTCCTTGTGGTATCGCTTTCCCCCATTAAACATAGGGTGCCAACCTCCCGGTGGGGACTGGAGATTGCCTGGCATTAAAACTGATTTCCTGTGTGAGAGATCACTTCCCCTGGAGAAAATGGCTGCTCTGGAGGGCAGACTCCACGGCATTATACCCACAGAGGTCCTTCCCCAGGCTACACCCCAAAATCTCCAGGTATTTCATAAACAGGAGTTGGAATCCCTGGATAAGCGACACTTCCTCATCCTATCCAATTTACAGCATTCTCTTTACATCAGTGTGCACTTGAAGGTCTTTGTCAGCCCCTGCGGTTCCTTCCAAGATAAGTTTTGAATCGGTGCCAAGTAGTGGTTAGAGCAGGGGGGGGGTTCCCAACCTTTTTGAGCATGTGGGCACCTTTGGAATTTTTAAACAAGTCAGTGGGAGCAACCACAAAATGGCTGCCACAAGAGGCAGAGCCAGTCACAAAATGTCGGGCAGGGAGGTTACGAATAACTCTAAGAGTAACTCTTTAACACTGCAGGCAGAAGCTCTGATTAACAGGATGCCTTTTCAAATGAACAAGTAACCCAAGTCTTTTTCTTTTGAAAGTTATTTTATTTAGGCTTACCAGATGTTCTCTTTTTAGAAGGCATGTCCTCTTTTTTGTGTGTGTGTCCATCCTCTTTTGGGCTCTTTTTAGAAAAAAAACTGACGAAAACGCCCTCTTTTGGGTTGGGAGGTTAGGAATATTCCTAATTAATACCATTTATCACAGCTTAAACAGTAGGGGTAATTAAAATGAGGTTTGTCTTGGTGATCACTTGTTTAAAGTAGTCACTTGGGAAGTATGTCCTTGTGACAGACTGTCCAGGGTTAGTGCCTGAGTCTGAGAACCTCTGAGTGACAGGCTGTTCAAACAGAATTCTGTGGAGAACGTCAGTTAAGAAATGACAGTCGGGAACTGATAGTTGAAGATCTGTTTAGCACTGTCTGAGGACTGGGACGGAGGCAAAAAGGAGTAAGAGGGTCAAGGAAGATCCCCATTCAAGCTGGAAAGGGACAGAGCACCTAGTCAACAGAAGTAATCCCTGCCGGGTGAAAAGGAAAATAACTCTTAAAAGAGGAGTGATCTCTGGTCTGTATATATAGAAATATTTGGGGGACTTGGTAGAACATTCCTGGCTTTCTAAACTGGACTAGTCAGTGAAACTCAAAAACCTATGCTTGCAAGTTAAAGCAGAAACTGAAATGAAAGCCTTGTGGACCCTGATCGAGCATAAAAGTGTTTCAAATAAATAAATAAACGTGGTACACCAAAGGGACTTCAGCCTTCTTTGGGGCTCTGGGGGAAAACAACATAAAGCTCAGAAGTGAAGGAGATGATCTGGGGGCCTTGTTGTGTGGTTGCAGCTAAGCAACGCCAGAGCACCAGGACTTCCGGCAGAGGCCCAATTTTAAAAGAAGGCTGGCCAGCAAGAAGAACTTACCTGTGTGGGATGGCACAGCATCACATTCAAACTGGGCCTTCAACTGCTACCCATGCAGTGTTAGCCCGCCAGGGATCCATAGCCTGGCTGGCGATGCACCAGCATCACATGCTGGATGTGCACAATGTCACATGATGCATTTTTGCCCTCCCGCATGGTGTTTAAAATTGGCCTCTCTCTTGGACGGCGTAGACACACAAGAGCTCTGCACGCAATATAACTGTGCATATGCAACATGCACTAAAAGGGAGGAGTGGGATTGTGCCTGCTAGCCATGCCTTGAGATCTCCCATTTGCCCACCTCCAGCAAGTAAACCCCTGCCCTTGGCACTGATCCCCTGCTCTCGAGAAATGGAGGAGCAGGAGGGGGAAAAATGGCCTCCATAGTGATGCTCTAGGAATTTCCCCACATCTTTATGGTCTCTACCATTATAGGAAATTCCTAGCATTTCACCCAGAAGTGACATCACTTCCTTCCCAAATGCCATTCTCCCCAGGCACCACCCTCAAAAGCTCCTGGCATTTTCCAAGGCAGTGCTGGCGATCCTACCCGCCCTCCTTTTATGCTCAGTCAGCCTCAAATCATGTCCTATGCCAGCCATCCCATCTGGGTACAGCCAAGAGGCTCTCTTTTAGCTTTTGGCATTTTACAGGGAAGCGGAACAGATGGCCTGGAAGGCCTCCTCCAACTCTTGGCCACTAACATCAGCACACAACACATGAACATACAACATATGAACATACAAGCTAAATGTTGGTGCAAGATGTATGGATGTACAACCTGTATGTAAGTAGATCTCTCCCCATGCCCTGGAACCCTTGAAAAGCATTCTTGGTTGAGTAGCTGGAGAGTAAGTGCTTACGGGTTAAGAACATAAGAGACGCCAATGTTGGATCAGGCCAAAGGCCCATCCAGTCCAACACTCTGTCACACAGTGGCCAAAAATACCAGGTGCCCACTGGTGGACCTCCTGACCTCAACCAAGAATGCTTTTCAAGGGTTCCAGGGCATGGGGAGAGATCTACTTACATACAGGTTGTACATCCATACATCTTGCACCAACATTTAGCTAAACTTTAAGCCAAGGACAAGCTAGCAGACCCAGTTCCACCGTTAGGCACATTCCCTGTGCACAATTACATCACATGTACAAGGACAGCATCTAAGTGGGTTGCCTGGCCCCTGAAAGACTGGAGCATTGTCTTCTTCTTCTTCTGACCACCACTAATGGTTGGGGCAAAACAGGCAGTAAAAATCAGATCTGCAGCAATGCAGTCCCATCATACTTTCCTAGGCACAAGAGTTCATGCAGTCGTCAGAAATCCAGTGCCAGATTGAGTCGGATATGTTTAACTTTAAAGAGGATGAGGCATCTAAGGTTTTTATAAACTGCCCAGAAGTTTGAAAAGGGCGGCTGAACTGTTTACTTTCTGAACAGAGCACCTGGCTGGGTTTATAGAAAAGGAGATAGAAAGTTTTGATGTCAGGTCCTGAGGCAGCCAACACGGGATACGTATTGCATCAAGAAACAAACCACCCAATATTTGGAATTTGTTGACTGCCTCTATCGATGGCATGCAAAAGATGTACACAACCACAAGGCTTGTTTTACAAGAAGACACACACTTTTGAACAGCAATTAATTGAATTAATTAGAATAACACCTTGGGGGGAAGATGAAAGAAGGGAGAGCCTTCTTTTAAAAAACCCTAGCTTACTAATACAATCTTAGGAAGAGTTATACCATTCCAAATCCACTGAAATCAGTGGGCTTAGAAGGATATAACTGTGCGGAGGACTGTGCTGTAAATTTGCTTGCAAAAATTCACATTGATTTTTTTCCCCATATGTGAACATTTTTCAACAATATTTAACATAAAGATAGATAATATTCTACATTCAGCTCTATTTTGGGATATGTATTTTAGACAGGATTTTGATTTTGAGCATCACTTTACTCGGGTGTGAAATTAATGCGATGGACCAATAGTTGCTGCAATCTTTGACGTCTCCTTTTTCTCAATATTATTTTAGACAAAAGGTGAATCTGGAATCTGGCATTGTTGATATGAAACGTGACTACCTTGAAAGTCATCAACAATTAATTTGCAAGGCCTCTCTCAAAAAGAGGTAAGGGATGTGTGATGTGGACAAGTCATCCAGAAATTCTGTGTGGTCCATTTACCCCAGTTTGTTACGCTTTTATCACAAAAGAAAGAGAGATCATTTGTTTTGTAAAAGGGGTATGACAGAGACAGTGGCAAATAAGTAACTTCTGTGAGCTATGAAACTAACAAAAACATACTTAACACCAAATACTTTAGGAAATACATATCTTTGGACCCAGGGGTATTTGAAGGTTCTTTCTTCCCAGAGAAGATGTTATCTCATTTGCAAGAATCATGCTGCACTCATAGGCCAAGGTAGGCACAAAGATTCACACAATGACTAGTAAAAACCCACACTGCATGCGACCTCCAAGGACCCGGGATTTGTAGGCGGATTATGCATATCATACACGAGCTCTGTTCAGACATAATGAGAAACCAGGGTTTATTGTAATGACGGTCGGCTTACAAAGCCAGGATTCAGCTTGCAGACCATTCAAATAGTGGTCTGTCCTACCAAATGCTGGTTTCATTCAATCTTTCCCCTGCTATCTCTGATACAGAGATGTGCGGAGGACTGTGCTGTAAATTTGCTTGCAAAAATTCACATTGATTTTTTTCCCCATATGTGAACATTTTTCAACAATATTTAACATAAAGATAGATAATATTCTACATTCAGCTCTATTTTGGGATATGTATCTTAGACAGGATTTTGATTTTGAGCATCACTTTACTCGGGTGTGAAATTAATGCGATGGACCAATAGTTGCTGCAATCTTTGACGTCTCCTTTTTCTCAATATTATTTTAGACAAAAGGTGAATCTGGAATCTGGCATTGTTGATATGAAACGTGACTACCTTGAAAGTCATCAACAATTAATTTGCAAGGCCTCTCTCAAAAAGAGGTAAGGGATGTGTGATGTGGACAAGTCATCCAGAAATTCTGTGTGGTCCATTTACCCCAGTTTGTTATACTTTTATCACAAAATAAAGAGAGATCATTTGTTTTGTTAAAAGGGGTATGTCAGAGACAGTGGCAAATAAGTAACTTCTGTGAGCTATGAAACTAACAAAAACTTTTCAGATCCTGGAACGACAGACCCCGAACTAACCACAGTAAGTGGACTGACCCATATTTGGACAATCACAGTAACCGTGGTTAGTTTTTTTTGTTTAAAAAAACCCATGGTTTCACATGATATCTGGGCCAAGCCACCAAGGGCAATGTTTTTTCCACTGAACCGAATATTCTGCTCATGTTGGCGCAGCGCTGAAGATATGATAACCACATCCAATCGTTCGCTGTCCATAGCAAAAGGAAAGAGAGATGATTCGCCATCAGGAAGCACAAACATTATTAAGGCAGGGGTGGAGTAAGGCAGGTTTCATGCCTTTAAGCGACCGGCTAGGACGTCACACACAGAGAACACAATATGGGTGGTACGACACAAATACACACTCCCACAAAGGCATGCGAGCGCACACACCACACAAGGGTTAATTGTTGTGCTTAAGTAAAAGCAGTTGTAAGACAGGAAGTGAAGGGGTGGGGTGAGGTGGGGGAAGCAGATTAACCTGGCGGGGAGGACCAGGGAAGTAACACACAGAAGTGGGATGCAAGGATCCGGAAAGGCGTTTGGTCCAAAGTCAAAGGGAACTGCCTCACTTGCTCTCTGCTGCATGTTTTGTGGCACACAGCTACTTACCCCGCTTTACTGTAGAGAAAGCAACACAAGGAGAAGATCAGGACCTGCTTGTCGCCGACACAAAGTCGCTAAACGTGGCGCATTGGTCTTCAACTGGCGAGTCGCAATCCTTAAAGGAGCCGGTACCTTACCTACGGTGGATTGCGCCCGTTGTGCCACTAGCATCTTTTGTTGAGCGATGGAGAAGGGGTGAAGACAGACGTAACCTTCTGAACTTGGGGGGGAGGGGGTTTGGCTTTGGAAGGCAGCTATTGGCCAGCGCCTGAATTGTCACCAATACACCTCCCTGCCTCGGTTCCAAAACAGTTTTGCAATTTTAAATATATGCAGCTGGGGCAGGATGGTGTCAGGTCGAAGTACGGACATATACATTGATGGGTTTTGCTGTCTTTACCTCGACCCAGTTAACCCAGGCTAGCCCGATGTTGCCTGAGCTTAGAAGCTAAACGGGACCGACCCTGATTAGGACTTGGATGGGAGACGGCCAAGGAAGTCCAGGGTCTCTATGCAGAGGCAGGCAATGGCAAGCCACCTGTGAATGTCCCTTGCCTTGAAAACCCTGCGTGGTCACTGCGACTTGATGGCAAACCCCCCCCCTCAAAATTCTTCTGGGGGGGTGTGTGCGTGCATCCTGACACACAAGTAAGGCTAACCATTCACCTTGTGGGAGCACAGCGTACCGCGCGCCACTGACCAATCTGGAAGCCGTACGCCTGTCTTCACCCCGAAAGAAGGCGGGCGTGTTATGGTTGTGTTTGCAATGCGGTTGCCGCCGGAGGACTGTGTTTTGGCCCCAAGTGGAAGAAGCAGTGGACTGCTGACCCCGCCGCCCCCCAACCAGTTCTTTCACCGTCAAAGGGCCAGGAGAGAGACAGCCGAGATTACCCGGGAAGCAAAGGAGGCAGAAGATGGACGAGCACACAGTAGGACTCAGCAAGGGAGCGGGGTGAGTTCGCAAAAGGTATTGGCTGTGCTGCCCGGATCTTTCCTAATTTTCGCTTCCCTCCCTGATGCGTAAAAAATTCCCTTGCCGCTCGAAAGAGCCATTATGAAATCTGCAAGGATTTGTACCCCATCCTGCATACAACGCACCGCATAAGAAGTTCGAAGATCAGGGCTTCCGTTAAGCTGTTCCTGTGGTTCGCCTGCAACCTGGCCACTGGCGCAGAAGGATTAAAGCCTCCAGTGACCAGTACCACTCATCCTACCTTCAAAGAGCTTGGAACTGATTTATTCAAAAGCTGGGGCCCAGAGCCAATTTAGACATTATCCAAGGCTGGTAGCCACCAATCAATCACCTCCTGCCTCTTCCTGATGCAACCAAAGCTCCAATCACACCAGGCCGTGCTGATTACCTCATCCTTACATACAGGGCTCTTTTTGTAGAAAAAGTCCAGCGGGAACTCATTAGCATAATAGGCCACACCCAGCAGCAGAAACTCATTAGCCTATTAGGCCACACCCCCTGACTGCACCACTCATTAGCATATTAGGCCATATTCCCATGTTACCAGAAGTGTGGTCATCCAGCCACACCCACCTTTTGCTTCTTATTCTGTTTACCTTGTTTGTTGTCAAAACCCAGGGCCTTTTTTTGTTGCAGGACCGTCTTTGCATGTTAGGCCACACACCCCTAATGTAGCCAATCCGAATGAGTTCCTGCTGTTGGGTGTGGCCTGTTATGCTAATGAGTTCCTGCTGGGTGTGGCCAACTTGGGAGCCAGCCGGAACTCCGTTCCTGTGCGTTCCTGCCCCAAAATAGCCCTGCTTACATACAACAACAAAGGCACGGCACACAGTAAAAAGTGACACAAAGCTAGCAAAACAACTGTGTGCTCTATTTCCCTCAACATATTCAATAAGGAGTGCAATATATCTATTATATGAAGTCAATATGTCCATACAATCCATCCTAGGAAAGACAGAGGCCAGAGTAAATATACAGGATAATATATAGAAAGTCCAACACTTTTCCCAGGTAATTTTTTCAGTGTTTCAGACCTCTGGTCCTTCCTCAGGAACAAAAAACTGTGAAAAAGACAAAATGCAAATGAAAGATTATATTATTGCATTTTGATGAAAAGTTGCTTAAATAAGTGTTTGTCATATTATTGCATTTTGTATTTTTCACAGTTCTTTGGTGTAGTGGTTAAGTGCACGGACTCTAATCTGGGAGAACAGGGTTTGATTCCCCAAGCCTCCACTTGCACCTGCTGGATGACCTTGGGCAAGCCACGGTTCTGGCATAGCTGTTCTTGAAAAAGAGCAGTTTCTGTCAGAGCTCTCTCAGCCCCACCTACCTCACAGGGCATCTGTTGTGGGGAGGGGAAGGGAAAGGAATTTGTAAGCCGCTCTGAGACGCCGAGTGAAGGGTGGGGTATAAATCCAATCTCTTCTCTTCTTCTTCTTCACATACAACAGCAGGGTTCAGTCTTTCCTAACCTGGGCCCCACCTATAAACTTCCAGGAAGGGTTGCCAGACCTGTTGTGACAACCCTCAGGAGCACGTGAGGCAGAGCTTTGGGAGTAGACAACAGTGCTGATGCACTGTCTGTTGTGGGGAGGGGAAGGGAAAGGAGTTTGTAAGCCACTCTGAGATTCCTTTGCGTAGTGAAGGGCAGGGTATAAATCCAATCTCCTCCTCCTCCACCACCTCCTTCTTTTTCTTCTTCGTTCCTGAGGAAGGAACAAAGGTCTGAAACACTGAAAAATTACCTGGGGAAAGTGTTGGACTTTCTATATATAATCCTGTATATTTACTCTTTGGCCTCTGTATTTTCCTAGGATGGATTGTATGGACATATTGAATTCACATAGTAGATCTATTACACTTTAAATAAAGTCTCCTTTATGAATATGTTGTGGGCAGGCCTTTTTGTAGAAAAAGCCCAGCAGGAACTCATTAGCATAATAGGCCACACCCAACAGCAGGAACTCATTAGCATATTAGTCCACACCCCTGACAGCACAGCTCATTTGCATATTAGGCCACACACCCCTGTTACCAGAAGTGTGGTCATCCAGCCACGCCCACCTTTTGCTTCTTATTCTCTTTACCTTGTCTGTTGACAAAGCCCAGGGCTTTTTCTTGAAGCAGGAACTCCTTTGCATGTTAGGCCACACACCACTAATTGTAGCCAATCCTAATGAGTTTCTGCTGTTGGGTGTGGCCTATTATGCTAATGAGTTCCTGCTGGGCGTGGCCAACTTGGGAGCCAGCTGGAACTCCGTTCCTGTGCGTTCCTGCCCCAAAATAGCCCTGGTTGTGGGAAATACAGCACACAGTTGTTTTGCTAGTTCTGATTACCTCATCCTTTCCTTTGCCACCCTAAGTGGTAGGATGGGAAGGGATGAGGCTTGTGGGAGAAGGAACCAAGGAATATGTGAGGCCTAGATATGATCACAGCTTCATACAGTACCAAGTCAGAACAGGGAACCCAACTATGTGGAATTAACAGTGGAAAAGAGCAAGAGTCCAGATACTTCTTTGGAAGTGAGCCGTGACTCACGAAAGCTCCTCTCCTGCCACAGATTTCGTTAATCTTTAAGGTGCTACTGGACTCTTGCTCTTTTCTATTGCTACAGACAGACTAACACGGCTACCCATCTCAATCTATGTAGAATTAGATTTTTGATGGCTACCAGACTGCCTCGGGAAACTCTTACTAGGCCACAGAAACAGAACTATTGCAGTTTTAATATAACTTCAGTAGAGACTAAAGGTGCAGCAGGGAGCAGATGCTGGAGAGTCGAGAACTGCATTTCCTATCTCTTGCCATTTCTATTAATAGCAGGGGAGCCTAGGGAATATTGGTTAGTACCTGGAGCGCCACCAACACAGTCAAGGGCAAATGTGTAGCTGTTTCACACTGAGGAATGAAGGGGGGGGGAGTTAAACCCATCGCCCATCCGCACAACCACCACGTTGATCCAGTCCCCACCCTACCCTGCCGATACAGCTGCTATTAATAGAAATTCAGAGAGACAATAGATGGGACCCCAGAGCTCCAAGGTGTTTTCTAGTTTAGGCCCTAAGGTTTGCTGTGGTGTAGAAAAACAGAAAGCGAAGCAGAGGTGATGAAGGAGGGGAGAAAAGTTAGTCGAGAAAAACATCAGGGGAGGGGGACGTAAACAGTAGGGGTGTGGAATGAAATTTAGCAAATGACGAACATGTAAAGTGCGTCACAAAGGACTAATACAAAGCATCGTGACCAGCTGCAAAGTGACGGAGTCGCCCTTAGAGCCGTAGCTGTACCCTGTTTAATTGTGTATGTATTTAAAAGATGGAAGCTACAGACCAGGACGATGACGAAGACCCAGAGCCCCCCGCCCCTTCCAGATTTTAATGAAATCAGACCACTGATAACAGAACGAATGCGGGCTCCTTAGAATGGTTGCTAGAGAAACCAGAGTCCTTCGGCCATCTATATTCTCCAGCGTTCATCAAAAACGTGTCCCTTTAGAACCATTCCTTCACTCTCTTGCCACTCTGTTTCTACACAGATAGGAGGTTCACAAAATTGCATTCGATTGTCCACGGCCTTTGGTTTTAAGAGGTCCCGGTCACACGGGCAGGAAACTGCGGGGGGGGGAACGTGGCTGTTAGCCCCGGGGCTAAAAACTGCGCGGTTGCTCGAGCAGACCTACCTATCGAGGTCCTGTGGAGGTCCCGTGGAAGGAGGGAGGTGCCGATCACTCCACAGTCCTGCGGCGCAGCAAAGAAGCAGGGCGCAGGGCAAAGGGGTTGGTTTGGGTTTTTTTTACTCAATTGTGCGCATGCTCTCTTGGGTGCGTGTGCGCATCCGTGGAGACTTTGAAAAAAAAATTCCGAGGGGACATGGGCGGGCGCCAGAACTACCTCCGGAAACGCGATCAGACGCCCGCCCTTGCCCCGCGGTTTCAGGAAACTAGTACCTCCGAGGTACTAGTTTTTTACTGCGCGTCTTTGGCGGGAAGCCTCGGTTGCGCCACGGAAGCCCAACGCTTCCCAGATGTGCCGGTGAGATTGCGCCCGGAAACTCCGCCTATCTTCCGTCCCTCTAGCGTGGCTAATGCTCCGTGTGACTGGGGCCAGAGTTTGGCTTTTTGTAGAGGGCTTCTGTTCTGTTGGGTTTGGGGTTTTCTTTTTGGGGAAAAAGTAAAATAAAGCTTAGCAGGTTCCCTTCACTAAATAATGAACATGGGGGCAACACAACACACCAATTGAATCCACATGCACTTCATACCTGGAAGGAGCATAGGTTTGCGCTTGCGAACTTTTTGATTCGAGAATTTTTCGTAACGAAAACGTGGGGTGAGGGGAAAAGGGGGGGGAAGGAGAAATATAACAAGGAGGGGAAAAAAGAAACGGTTGTTTTGGAAGGAAGGGGGAAGAAAAGAAACAGAACAAAGAAAATTAGCACACGAGTTAAGTGGACTCCACGGGACAGACATCTGTCCATTTATCAGTAATGACTAGCACAGGGCCTCCCCAAAATTGATCCTTGGGACTATGAACAGTCATAAAACCTGGATCAATTCGCAGCATCAAACCCATGGCATAGTTTCAGGTTGGTAGCCAGGTCGGAGTGCGGTAGAACAGCTAGATTTGAGTCCAGTAGGTGATCCGAGACCAACAAAATTTTCAGGATATAAGCTTTCATGAGGCAAAGCTCTCTCTTCATCAGATACAAAGCATTGACTCTGGAAAGCTTATACCCCAAAAATCTTGTTGGTCTCAGAGATACTACTGGACTCAAATCAAACTCATGGTATGCATCAAGAGGACCAGATAAAACAGATATTGGGGGACGGTACAATCCGTTAGCCAATTTCTAGTAGAAAAGAGCAAATTCCCTCTGTTTTGATTTTTCTTCCATGGTTCTAGTCTGGTGGTCCTCCTTTCTGGTCCTTTCCCCACATTCCCATTTAATTTAGATAATTTCTAATATTACTTTGTTAATTAGCGCATGTACAGATTGCCACAGATTTATCTTCGCAGCCTCTTGTTTCTTACCGACTACTGATGTTCACCGGCACATAGTCCCATTGATTGACAGCACAAAGTGAGCCGGATCTCAAGAAAGCATTTCAACGATGCACTATGACCGAATCGAGGCACGTATGGACACAGTCCGTCACAGCCCAAAAA
>NW_015167654.1:0-2925 GCF_001447785.1 Gekko japonicus
GACTGCTGCATACATTAGTTTGCTCTAGAAGAAGGTTTGGTAAGAGCTAGGGACTGACCCAAGGTCACCCCCTTCACACCAGGGCTGAATGGGGATTTGGACCCGGTTCTCCTTGCTTGGAAATTCCCTTAGTCTCCTCAACCTCTGAGTAATCATTCTTTCAGAATGCCATGGTCAGATGCTTTGCAAAATGCAAATCTTTTCTGACACAAAATGACTGGCTTACATGGCCAGACAGACTAGTAAAGAGATTTGTGGTCGAGACAGTTTTGTGACTGTCTTTGTAAGGATAGCTTTCAGTTATAACAGGAATGCGACAACATGCTTTGGAAATTTGATATACATTATGGTTGCCAGGTCCAACTCAGGAAACTTTAGGGTGGAGCCAGGAACAAGGATGTAACATCACTGTTGTGTTGCCAGGTGAGGCCCCAGAGCCTCAGATACCCACGGATCGATTCTCCATTATACCCTATGGGAACTGGTCTCCATAGAGTATAATGGAGCGACCAACAGCCATTTCTCTCCCACCTCTTTCTAACAGCCATGAAGCGGGGAGGGGGAGGAGCTCCAAACCAGGGGATCCCCTGCCCCCAACTGGAGCTTGGCAACCCTGGTATATATCAAAAATAGCCCAAGAACAAAACAGCCCTGAACTGTGCCACAACTAGTCCTGGACGAAGGTGTGTATGCTTCAATTAACAAGCTGGGCAAGAAGGAACAATATTGGATGCAATAAGGAGATCTGGATTGCTCACACACCTCAACTTAATCTACATGGATTTTATTTTGATTTTATTTTGTGTATGAATCAGCTACAGTCATTGCTACCCATAGGTTCAGAAATATGAACTAGGTTTTCTTTTTAAAAGGCCTTTGGCAGGAATCCGAGCATAACAGCATGTTTGTTTTAATAAAAAATAAAGGTACGGTATGGGAGAAACGAAATGCATTGTGTAGCGTCTCTCCCCCCATTTTGGAAACTGAAATTGCTATCTAGGACGGGATGAGGATTATTTTTGTGACCCGTTTTTCAGCTCTGTTCAGTACTGAAAGTAAATGAACAATCTGTGTCCTCCTCTATTCCCTTTCCCTCATGTGATCCATAATTAGAATTGTCAGCCTCCAGGTGGGGCCCAGAGAGCTCCCAGAATAACAGCTGTCCTGAAGGTGACAGAGATCAGTTCCACTGGAGAAAATGGCTGCTTGGCAGGGTGGACTCTATGTCATTATACCCTCCTGAGGTCCCTCCCTGTATCTCCTCAGCCTCCACTGCATAACAGCCCTCATGTATATCGCAAACAAGTGTATTAGGCAGAAGGCCTTTTCTTTGAGGTAAATATGTGCAGGGATGTTTTTCCTCTCTTTTTGTCAACCTCAAGAAGCATTACAAAATTCAATCTCATGGACAGTCTCTAGTGAATCCTGTAGCCAAGGGATCAACCATCTCAGTCGACCGCCACGTTCTGTGTATAGTAGGGTTCCCAACTCCAGGTTGGGAAACTGCTGGAGATTTGGGGGTGGAGCCTGGGGAGGGGAGGGTTTGCAGGGGGGGACCTCAGAGGGGTATAATGCCATTGAGTCCACCCTCCAAAGTAGCTATTTTCTCTAAGGGAAGTGAATTCTGTAGCCTGGAGGTCAGTTGTAAGCAGGCCCGTAGCTAATGCGGGGCCCACGGGGCCTGGCCTCCTCCCATTTCTTCTGGGCCCCCTCCCTCCCGGGCTGTCCCCAAAGTGCCTCAACTCACCACCTGCGCGCCACTTTGCACTCTGACTGAGGAACACCCCCACTTAAATCTTCTTCGGACTGCAAAGACCCGGGGTGGAAGACAGCCACACTTTTTTTAAACTGGGGGGCGGATAATTTATGCAGGATGTCAAAAGCAGGAGGGGGGAGAGAAGTGGCCTTCTGCTGAGCCAGGGATGCCCCGGCGTGAAATTGACCAGCACGCTGAAACTGACTCAAAACCAGGGCCCCCATGGCCCCCTCCCAAAAAAGTCCCTAGCTATGGTGCTGGTTGTAAGTCTGGGGGAGGCCCACGTGGTGGTTGAAAATCCTAGAACTGGCTCTGAATGCTTGGAAGAGGTGGTGTCTTTGCAAAGGAAGCTCTGGCTTGAGACGTTAATCCTGTGCAGGAGTAACAGCTATACATTTATTGCCCACGACATAGTCACAAATTCCTTAGACGCCCTCTGTAACTATTACTCGGAGGAACGAAAACTCTGGCAACTTTCACTTGAAAACAGGTGAATTGTTTGTTACTGTTGGCCGAAGCTCATTGGACTCTATCCCATGCTTGAATTACATCAGTAACGTCATTGGCTAAGGAAGAGGCTAAAGGAAGTGGAAGTGTGTAAGGTGTATTAATGTCATGTTGCAAAAAATATGCAGGGTCGCTTCCTGGGGAAGAAGAAGGAATCCAAACTACTTGTATGTTTTCCACCTATTGTTTGTAGAGTGGGGTCCTAAAAACAGTTCTGTTGGCTGAATAGTTTGATGAAGTTGGGGTGACTGTTTTACAGTACTTTTCTTGCTCTTGAACGAACAGGGTCATTCATTCACAACTGGTGGCGAACACCATTAGTTCCGCTTAAAACACAGCTCAGTGACTGCTGATGCAAGAACATTTGTTTAACCAAAAACAAGCAAACGAAAAAAGAATAAGATCATTCCAGAATAGCACAATTCTGTACAAATTACTAAAAAAGAAAATGATAAGGTGTAGGGATGTACATTTGGAAACTAACGAATCAGAATCCATTTCCTACCGATCTTTGCTCAGGAGTTTTTTAATTGTATAATATATATGCGGAGGTAGGTCATGTTCTTTACTCTTCTGTTCCCTGCTCTGTTTTTTGTTTGCACTCTCTGGAAGGCAGGCAGCCTGCTGTAGAGGAGACTGGGGGTGGTGCTGGAGGGAGGAGG
>NW_015167654.1:3173-9466 GCF_001447785.1 Gekko japonicus
CATGTGCCCCGCCCCCCGTACCTCACCCAGGGGAACTGCGATCCCCCGCGATCCCCCCCGAAATGACCTCTGTCTCTACTTGAGAGATCAGTGAGGATCCAATTTCTTAAACCTCCTGTTCTGTTTAATTTTATGTAAAAGCCTTTCACATGTTCCCATTTGACTACACTTTGTTGCAGCAGCAATTCAGATGCATGTGTGGGGGTTGCTTTGAAAATGTGTGCTGTACTTGAGAGATCAGTGAGGATCCAATTTCTTAAACCTCCTGTTCTGTTTAATTTTATGTAAAAGCCTTTCACATGTTCCCATTTGACTACACTTTGTTGCAGCAGCAATTCAGATGCATGTGTGGGGGTTGCTTTGAAAATGTGTGCTGTAGTGTTTGGTGTAGTGCTTAAGTGCACGGACTCTGATCTGGGAGAACTGGGTTTGATTCCCCACTTCTCCACATGCAGCTGCTGGATGACCTTGGGCAAGCCATAGTTCTGTCAGAGCTGTCCTTGAAAGGGCAGTTCTCTCAGAGTTCTCTCAGCCCCACCCACCTCACAGGGTGTCTGTTGTGGGGAAGGGAAGGGAAAGGAGCTTGTAAGCCACTCTGAGACTCCAAGTGAAGGACGGGGTATAAATCCAATCTCCTCCTCCTCCTCCTTCTTGAAACCTTGTATTCAGTCCTCTTTCCAAAGAACTTTGGTTCCTTGGCCCTGAATGCCCCCTGGGAGCTGCTGTTTGTTTCACTGGAGGAAACTGACATTTAGCCATGTTGATGCACTGTATTTCCTAGTAGGGGAAATATCAAGTTAGCCAGGGGCTGTTTCAGGTATGGCAAACAGATCATTGAAGGAAGGTCTCAGTTCCTTCCTCCCATGCGCCATATGCCCAGTCTGGACTGGGAAACACATGGAACTCCTAGAACATGACCATGAACATAAGAAGATAAGCAACGCCGATGTTGGATCAGGCCAAAGGCCCATCCAGCCCGACACTGTGTATCACACAGTGGCCAGAAATACCAGTGCCATCAGGAGGTCCAGCAGTGGGGCCAGGACATTAGAAGCCCTCCCACTGTTGACCCCCCCCCCAAGCACCAAGAAGACAGAGCATCACTTGCCCCAGAGCCCCTAGCTATACCTTGTGGCTAATAGCCACTGATGGACCTCTGCTCCATATGCTTATCTAATTCCCTTTTGAAGCCGTCCATGCTTGTAGCACCCACCACTTCCTGTGGCAGTGAATTCCATGTGTTAATCACTCTTTGGGTGAAGAAGTACTTCCTTTTATCCGTTCTAACCCGACCGCTCAGCAATTTCATGGAGTGCCCACGGGTTCTTGTATTGTGAGAAAGGGAGAAAAGTACCTCTTTCTTTACCTGCTCTTTCCCATGCATAATCTTATAAACCTCGATCATGTCACCCCTTAGTCGTCTTTTCTCCAAGCTAAAGAGCCCTAAGCGCTTTAACCTTTCCTCATAGGGAAAGTGTTCCAACCCTTTTATCATTCGAGTTGCCCTTTTCTGCACTTTTTCCAAAGCTATAATATCCTTTTTAAGGTGTGGTGACCAGAATTGCACACAGTATTCCAAATGAGGTCTCACCATTGATTTATATAGGGGCATTATTATATTGGCTGATCTGTTTTCAATACCCTTCCTAATAATCCCCAGCATAACATTGGCTTTTTTTATTGCAGTCACACACTGTCTCGACATTTTCAGTGAGTTATCTACTACAACTCCAAGATCTCTCTCTTGCTCAGTCTCTGCCAGTTCAGACCCCATCAATGTGTATTTATATTTAGGATTTTTGGCTCCAATGTGCATCACCTTGCACTTGGCCACATTGAACCCCATTTGCCATGTTGACGCCCACTTGCCCATCCTTGACAGATCCCTTTGGAGTGCCTCACAATCCTCCCTGGTTTTCACCACCCTGAACAACTTCATATCATCCGCAAATTTAGCCACTTCACTGCTTACTCCCAACTCCAAACCATGACTCAATCTGGGGATATACTGGAAAAATGTATTGTATTACTGGCCTTAGAGGGTGAGCAAAATCTTTCTACTGATGAGTCTTCCAGTATTCCAAGGTTGCAGAAGCATGCCAGGTTGTGATCCTTGCTTGTAACTGACCATTTTAGATGGCTGGTTCACAACTCCATCCAGTTGAAAAGCAAAGCAGCTGGCCCCCTGCGTCGTGGTCGTGTGAACTGGCTGGAAGCCAGTCGGATGTAGGAAATGAGGTGTTCCCATTGTGGGCAGGAAGTCCTGCATCTGTTCCTACACACAGGGGAAATTGCATGAACCTTGGTTTCCTTGGGAAGAGATTCGTTTTCTTCCACTTGATCTCATTCACATAGATGACCTTGGATGATTATTCTTTTTTAGAGGCAAAGTAGCTCAAAGGAGAAGTCTTTCTTTGGGCATAGTCTCCTGCACAATACCAGTTCAGTGAGTGGGAGCGGCACCGGAACGTATACAGAAAGAGAGATGTATGCAGGGGAGGGCCAGCCCTTGAGCTTACTGAGAAAGTCCCCAGTAGGTTGCTGCCTTAAAGAGCCACTGGCCCCGGTCACACGGGCTGGATATTGCGCGGGGGGGGGAGGCGTGGCTGTTTGCCCCGGAGCGAACTACCATGCGGCAGCCGGATCAGATGTCCCGCCCGACATCCCGCCGACGTCCCGTGGGTTGGGGGGGGGCTGATCATACCTCACTCCTGCGGCGTGGCAAAGAAGCGGCGCAGCGGGGGTTGTGTTGTTTTTTTTAACCCAAGTGTTCGCATGCGCCGTTGGGTGCTTGTGCGCACCCGTAGAGACTTGACACACAAAAAAACGTTTCGTGACGGTGCATGGGCGGGCGCCGGATGCCACGAGCTAACACCAGAAACGTGATCTGACGCCCCCCCTTGCCCCGCGGTTTCCGGAAACTAGTACCTCGGAGGTAGTAGTTTTTTACAGCACATCTTTGGAGTGAAGCCTTGGGTGAGCCACGGGAGCTCTATGCTTCCCAGATGTGGCGGTGAGATCGTGCCCGGAAAATCCTCCTATCTTCCGTCTCTCTAGCGTGCCTAATGCGCCGTGTGACCGGGGCCACTGGTGACCAAGGGCAAGCTCAGCCCAGTGGCCCCTGCAGTGATGACTTACCACAGGATCCACTCAGCTCAGACCCCTGCCGTGGCCAGACTGCAGAGGATAAAGTGGAGGAGAGGAGAATGCTGTAAGCCTCTTTGGGTCCTCCTGTCGAAAGGTCATCCAACCCAACCCAGGCTAAGTGCCTTTCGCCAAGAGGGCAGTCGTCACAAATTATAAAATATTGGGGGTGCACCTGTGTGCCCCTCAGTCTGGTAGGCTGCCACCAATCCTTTTCCATCCCTCCAGCCAGAAGCCAAAGGACAAACTCCTGACTTTCCCAGGATTGACTAGGAAGTCCTCCCTGCAAGGCAGATTCACAGCAGGATTTGCACACAAAAGCTTACACCTTGAATAAAACTTTGTTGGTCTTAAAGGTGCCACCGGACTCAAACTTTGTTCCGCTGCTTCAGACCAACACAGTTACCCACCTGAATTTTATAAAGGAACAGTTACTGTGAGGAGAAAATAATAAAACTAGGAATTCAAAGGCTAAGTAAAACACTGTAAGACATTGGTTCACAAGTTACAAGATGTTACCCATTCATAGTTGTGGGTTTCAAGGAAACTCTCTCCAGAGTCAGCAAAGCATAAGTCTAGGGTTCAGCAAGCATAAGTCTAGGGTTGCCAAGTATAGCTTACCTCCGCAGCGGGGGATTCCCGGGTGGATCCCGGAGCGCGCACGCACGCACCGCACGCACTTCACCAGGAAGTGACGTTATGACGCCGGGCACGCTGAGGGCGGGGCCACGACCGGCCCCGCCCCCAGTGTGCCCAGCGTCATAACGTCACTTCCTGGTGACGCGCATGCCGGGGTGGGGTTCCCCCCGGGGCCCAATTACGCCGCAGCGGGGATTGGGCCTCCAAAGCAGGGGTTTACCCGCCACCCGCCCCCACTTGGCAGCCCTACATAAGTCTGATATGGCCAAAATGAACCAGAGCACACCAACATGTCTTGATAACACAAGTATGCACCATCCAGCTACAGAATAGGTTTGAAGATGATTCCTTTATTGCTAAAGGTCAAGTGTTGCTAGGCCTTTGCACCAATCAGGGCCTTCAACAATTACCTATAGCCCATTCAATAGGCCAGTCACTGACCAGATGACCTAATAGTTCCTCTGACCATGTGAGAAGAAGATGGGTCTGTCTGCAGCCAGTCCAAACTGGTTTCCCACAGGAGTTTAGTTGGATGGAATGTTAATTGGGAGACAGCACCAGGAGATGACTCTCTAGCACAGTTGTCTTATCTCCCCATCGAAAGGTCAGTGTGTTCTTTTCCCAGCAAGGCAGTTTGAGTCTCTGAGGAAGCACCCCAAAGCAGGCCGCAGAAGCCTGAACCAGACTTTTGAATCAAAACTACATTTTGAACAAACCAAAAATCCATGACAGCTCCTTCTTTTAAATATATTTATTAGGTTTTTATGCATTAAACAACAAACAACACATAAACAACAACAAACATACATCCCTACATCAATTCAACCCTTATTGTAGACTTAGACAAGAGCAACAGCACATTTGCCCATATCTCCCTATCGTATACCACACTTATTTTCTATATAACACAGATTGATGTTTCCATTGTTCCTTACTTAACTAAGTTTCCCATCCAATCTGCATTGACTAAACCTCTTTATTCCTTTAACCTTTTGAGGTTATTTAAGTGTAAGTCAAGTTACAGCTTTTGTGCCAGCTCCCAATCTTGTCACTTCAGTGTATTCAATATAGGGGTAGGATTTCTACTTATTTTCCTTTCCTTTTCTTTTTTCCTTTTTTCCTCCCTTTTATCTTTTTGCTTTTTAATTTTTCCTCTCTATTTGAGGCTTTGATTTTTACTGATATTTTATTTGGAGCTTATAAACTTTCCCTTATAACAGGTCCGAATATTCATGACTAGCCTTTTCCAATCGCCTACGATAAATAACAATAAACCTATTTTTCATCCAGTTCCCCTTCTAGTCATGTTAACTGTTCTTTTGACTGATACCCCCTTCTAACTGTTCTTTTGACTGATTCCGGTTCCCCCTTCTAACTGTTCTTTTGACTGATTCCGGTGGGTAGCTGTGTTGGTCTGAAGCAGCAGAACAAAGTTTGAGTCCAGTGGCACTTTTAAGACCAACAAAGTCTTATGCCAGGTCTAAGCTTTCATGTGCAAGCACACTTCCTCAAATACAGTGAAACAGAATGTCCTCAACCATTACATATAGGAAGTGAGAGGTTGTCTCTGTCTTGATTCTAATTGGCCCTTCCTGGCAACTAACCCTCCCCTCCTTATAGGTTGCTTTCACACACATGCTGAATAATACATTTGCAATGCACTTCAGTGATCATCTGTAAGCAGATTTTGCTGTTTCACATGGTAAAATCCAGTTGCAAAATGCACTGAAATATAGGAAGTATATTATTCAGCATGTGTGAAAGTGTCCTATAATATAAAGTAAATATACTGCCTGTAGAATTCATTTAAAAAGTATGTATGATTTCTTGCTTGATCCAGTGATGGCTCTTTAGAGTTCATTAATGTGGGAGTCGGGAGGAGGGGGAATGAAAAATTGTTAGCTGCAAAACTAGGGGAAAATACTATTCCAGAAATACTAAATATTCCATTGTTTGGTTTGGTAGAATCTAGGAAACAGTCTGGTCGGTGAAGCTAACAATTAGTCAAAAAGATGATGAGATAAATCTCACTCGTAAGACTTATATGTCTATGTTGTTTGTGCTGAATATAGGAACAATTGTTTTGGAGGAAGACGGAACATATCCAATTTCTCTGTGGCTCTGATATCTGGCGCTATAGCCAAGAATTTGTTTGTAAGTGAGAGAGAAAGAGAGCGAACAGCCGGCCATGCATATGTGTGAATCAGCCCCGTTTCTCTCATTCCAGATTGGCAGGGAACAGAATTAGTAAAGATAACAAAGGACTTTCGAGGTTTCTTCCAGTACTCCAGTTTGGTCACAATGTCAATTGGGAACCAGGATTGTCTGGCGTCATCTTTCTCCTGCATTCCACTGGCACAGGTTGGTGATGCTTCAGCTGTTCAGAGATCTTGAATACCAACTCTTGCATTGCAAATTTAAAATACCACAGAGATCCTTGTAAACAAAAGGCAAAGGACTCAAGGCTGAATTCCACCTACCCCTGAGGTCATATGTCCTTTGTCCCTTTT
>NW_015167654.1:9506-57671 GCF_001447785.1 Gekko japonicus
CATCCCCAGATTTTTGAAGAGTCACCAGCTGAACCTGAGATCTATCCCTAATAAGTGAAACCCAAGCCATGGAACACAGTGTAACTCGGCCTTTGGGAGAGTGTTAGAATTAGAATTGTCCTCTGGCCAATTTTTTAAAAACTATCTCCAGCATTAGGCAACAGACTCTTTTATAGAAGCATGCAATTTGGCCTTTTCTCTTTCCTCAGTGCCCACACCCAAACCCAGGTAGGATCCACCTTTCATTAAAATCTGCCTCTATTCGTGAGGACTGGAAGGTAGCGCATGTCACCCCCATCTTTAAAAAGGGTTCCAGAGGAGATCTGGGAAATTACAGGCCAGTAGGGTTGCCAAATGGGCCCGGGGGGCGGGGAATCCCCCACTTCGGAGGCTCAATCTCTGCCGTGGTGGAATTGGGCCCCGGGGGGAACCCTGCCCCCAACGCTGCGTCACCTCACGTTGCTGGCGTTGGGGGCGTGGCCGAGCTCATCGGGGGAAAACCATATGGTTTCCCCCCCAACGAGCTCGGCCACGCCCCCAACGTCAGCAACGTCGCACGTCACTTCTGGTGACATGCTGCCGGCGCATGCGTGCGAAGCGCGCGCATCAAGCAACAACTCCCGGACCGCGGCGAAGCTCCCCCGCCGCGAGGGGTAAGTCCACTTGGCAACCCTACAGGCCAGTCAGTCTGACATCGATACTGGGTAAGTTGGTGGAAACTGTTATTAAGGAAAGAATTAATAGGCACATAGATGAACAAAAACTATTGAGGAAGACTCAGCATGGGTTCTGTAAGGGGAGATCTTGTCTCACTAACCTCTTAGTGTTCTTTGAGGGAGTGAACAAACATGTGGACAAGAGGGACCCAATAGATGTTGTTTACCTGCTTTTTAACTTGTTCATTAATGATCTGGAGTTGGGAGTAAACAGTGAAGTGGCTAAATTTGCAGATGACACAAAGTTGTTCAGGGTGGTGACAACCAGGGAGGATTGTGAGGCACTCCAAAGGGATCTGTTGAGGATGGGCGAGTGGGTGTCAACGTGGCAAATGGGGTTCAATGTGTCCAAGTGCAAAGTGATGCACATTGGAGCCAACTATAAATACACATTGATGAGGTCCGAACTGGCAGAGACTGACCAAGAGAGAGATCTTGGAGTCGTAGTAGATAGCTCAATGATAATGTCAAGACAGTGTGCAACTGCAATTAAAAAGACCAATGCTATGCTGGGGATTATTAGGAAGGGAATTGAAAACAAATCAGCCAGTATCATAATACCCCTGTATAAATCAATGGTGCGTCCTCATTTGGAGTAATGTGTACAGTTTTGGTCACCACACCTCAAAAAGGATATTATAGCATTGGGAAAAGGGCAGAAAAGGGCAACTAGAATGATAAAAGGGTTGGAACACTTTCCCTATGAAGAAAGGTTAAAGCGTTTGGGGCTCTTTAGCTTGAGGAAAGGACAGCTGAGGGGTGACATGATTGAGGTTTATAAGATTATGCATGGGATAGAGCAGGTAGAGAAAGAGGTACTTTTCTCCCTTTCTCACAATACAAGAACTCATGGGCACTCCATGAAATTTCTGAGCGGTCAGGTTAGAACAGATAAAAGGAAGTACGTCTTCACCCAAAGAGTGATTAACACATAGAATTCACTGCCACAGGAGGTGGCGGCGGCTACAAGCATGGACAGCTTCAAGAGAGAATTGGATAAATGTATGGAGCAGAGATCCATCAGTGGCTATGAGCCACAAGGTATAGATAGGAACTCACAGGCTGGGGCAGGTGATGCACTGTATTCTTGGTGCTGGGGGGGGGGCAACACTGGGAATGCTTCTAGTGTCCTGGCCCCACTGCTTGACCTCCTGATGGCACCTGGTATTTTTGGCCACTGTGTGACAGAGTGTTGGACTAGATAGGCCATTGGCCTGATCCAACATTGGCTTCTCTTGTGTTCTTATGTTCACCTCCAGTATCAGTATCTGCTATAATGAATATCAAATTACTTTATTGTCGTGAGAGTCTTTGATAGCACATTTGCCTTAGTGATTCCTATACTGTCCAGGTTTCCTAGGAAATAAAAGGAAATAAAGAAAGGGTCTGTGACTCAGTGGAAGACTGTTTGCTTTATATATGAAAGGTTAAAAGTTCAGCTCTTCTTCAGCTGAAAAGCAACAGGTAGCAGAACTGGAAAAGGCACCTTTTCATTCGAGGCTTTGTCTATTTGACTGCATATAGTTGATAGTTCTGGGATTGCTGGATTGTTGGTGTGACGAGAGTTCCTAATCCACTTTTGTGACTGAATAGAATAGAGTTAGAACTACTGTTGGTATCTCTGATTTCCTATAATTGTGTGAACCTGCCTTATAAAGAGTCTAACCAGTGGTCTGTCTGCTCTTACGGGCAACCTGTCCCGATGAAGTGTGCTTGCACATGGAAGCTTATACCCAGAATTAAACTTTGTTGGTCTTAGATGCCACTGGACTCGCTTCAGACCAACATGGCTACCCACCTGAATCTGTCCTGGACTGTTGGCAATTTGGCAAAGCTATTCATTCGTGGTCCTTAAAAACTGCTCTTATTCACAGGGCCGGCCCCACCTTATTTTGCACCCTAGGCAAGGATCCCTTCTGGCGCCCCCCCCCCCCCCCCCGCGTGCATCCACCAATTTTCAAAAATAAATGCATTTTAGGAAGAATGAAAAACACAAATAATCAAGAAACTCCCAGAGTATGGGGCTGGGTTCAGTTTGGCGCCCCTAAGGGCCGTCCTGCTCTAGGCGACCGCCTAGTTCGCCTAGTGAGTGAGCCGGCCCTGCTTATTCATGATGGATCTTTCTGATCCCTTCTACCTGAAATCCCTTTAACTGGAGATATTTGAGTTTGAAGCCAGGATCTTCTAAGCATTTGTTGTTTGTTTTAAAAGATTCTGCATTACGATCTGCTGCCAAGGAAAATCAATCAATCAATCAATCAATCAATCAATTAGATTTTTAGTTGCCACTTACCCAAAGGTTCGCACGGCAACTTACAAAATTAAAACCATATAATAAGGTAAAAACAACGTAAAAACAAATAACAAATATAAAATATCAACATTAAAATATTAAACTACTAAAATATGTGGATAGCAACATGCCAGTAATTTTAAAAAAACCCAAACTTGTGGGTTACCTTCCAAAAATCACCCTAAACAATTTGGCCTTGCATGCCCTGCAGAAAATAAACAAGTCCAGCAGGGCACGGGTGTCATCCAAGAGTGCATTCCACAGGGTAAGGGCAGCAACTGAGAAGGTCCTTCCCCTGGTGACAGCTAACCGAGCCATCTTTGGGCCAGGCCCCTAGATGATGACCGAAGGGAGTACAGGGGGTTGTAATGGGAGAGGCAGTCCTGTAGGTATGAAGGTCCCAGACTGTTAAGGGCTTTAAAGGTTAACACCAACACCTTGAATTGGATCCAGAGACTAATTGGTAGCTAGTGCAGTTGCCACAGAATTGAAGTAATATGAGCTGACTGTGCTGTTCTGAGTTAGCAACCTGGCAGCTGCTTTCTGGACCAGTCTCTGAAACATTTTCAAGGGTGGCCCTACGTAGAGCGAATTGCAGTAGTCCAATCTGGAGGTGACTGTTGCATGGATCAATGTGGCAAGGTCCAACCCATAAATTAAAGCAATAATCAATCAATATTAATTTGTTACAATCATATATCAGCCAAGATTGACACATAACACAGAGTCATCAGCACATTTGTACTGCTGAAATCAGCCCATTATGCTGCTTTGAAATTTTATTGCATTATTTATTTGATTTATATACCGCCCTCCCCGTGAAGGCAGGCTCAGGGCGACTTACACTAAATTTGGCCACCTGAAAGGAATACCGGAGTATAAAGTTCATCAGGTCTGAGGTCTGCCTGGAAAATTTGATAAGATTGCAGTTATGTATGAAGACTGAATATTCCTCTACGAAGGACAGTACAATAACACATGGCAAACCACCTCTGAATATCTCTTGCCTTGAAAATACCGCAACTTTATGGCAAAACAAACAAAACAAAACGTTTAAATCATCCATAAAACCAGTCGTAAAGAAAACAATTTTAAGATCGGCAATAAAACCAGCAGTAAATGTAGCATAATAGCAAGCAGCAGAAACATAAAATAACGATTCAGCTTAGTACACTTGTGTTCTGATGCTGAGATATGTCTCTTTCCTCTTGCTTCCCTGAATCCTGATAACTAGACTGTCATGGAGAGTCTTCCAAGGGTTGTCACAGGCTTGCTTCCAGTCCCAGTTAGGCTCAGTCATATCATCTGTTTCTGATTCTGACACACCATTTCTCTTTCCTCTGTGCTCATGGACAAGATTTTATAGCTATGCACCAGAGGAAGTCTCAGGAAGTACACCTTGGCATGCAGGAGGAGAAAGGTGGGATGTGCTGACAGTCTCTCTTGGTACCTAATTAGTCAAAATACTAGAACCATGCTCTCTGTTGCCCTTGGCCATTATTCATGTTGGAGGGGATAGCATAACAATAACCCGGCAGGGTCCAATTCAACCATATATCTGTTGCCAGCAAAGACTACTTCAATCCCCCCCCCCCAGTTGCTATTAGGGAAAACACACAGGTGACCTACACATTTCCCCCAGCAGGGTGCAACTAGGAGTAGGGTTGCCAGCTCTTGACTGGGAAATACATGGAGATTTTGGGGGTGGAGCAGGTCCATAGCCTCGGGGGGCATTGGGGGGCAGGGCCCTCCCCAGATGAGTGCTGCCCCCTCAGACAAAAATTATTTCAAAATCCAGCTTTTTCTTTTAAAAAAGCGATTTATTTTTTTTTTAAAAAAAATGTAAGGTGTGTGTGGGTGTTCTAAAATGACCCCAGGCACAGTCATGGAAGCTTCAGTCTCATTTTTTCTTTTTTCCAGGCCAAAAAATAAATAGGTTTTTAAAAATGCAAAAAAAAAAGAAGAAAAGAATGGCAAAATGCAAAACAGAGAGAGGTGGAGACACACACACAAACCCCGGCATACACAGAAAAGCAGCCCAGAATTGAGTCTCTCCAATCAAAAGGACTAGAAGATTAGAGGGGGACTAGAGAAGGTGGCTCAAGTGGTTAAGATGCTGAACTGCAGGCTGTGGAAGGTTGGTAGTTCAGCAGTTCGAGACCCAATTTGCCGCATGACGGAGTGAGCTCCTGTCTTCTAGTTCCAGCTCCTGCCAACCTAGCAGTTCGAAAGCAAGAAATTGCAAGTAGATAAATAGGGACCACTTCGGTGGGAAGGTAACAGCGTTCCGTGTGCCTTGGTGTTTAGTCATGCCGGCCACATGACCACGGAAATGTCTTCGGACAGCGCTGGCTCTTCGGCTTGGAAACGGAGATGAGCACTGCAACCCTAGAGTCGGACTCGACTGGCTTTCAAGCAAAGGGAACCTTTACCTTTACCTTTAGAGAAGGTTGCATTGGAGCTGGAGCTGCTGCTGCTGCAAGAGGAGCAGCAGGTGCAGCTGGGGTGCCCCTCCCAGATTTCCCCGTGCCCCACCAACCAAAATTTTCTGGCTACACCCCTGGGGTGGAACTTGGGAAGGGTGGGATTTGGAGATGGGAGGGGTCTCAACAGGTTATAATGCCATTTCTACAGGGGAACTGATCTTGGTGGTCTGGAGATCAATTGTAATAGCAGGGGATCTCCAGGTACCATCTGGAGTTTGGCAACCCTAACTAGCAGCAATACAGCAATGCAGTTAGTTTGGCTGTTGAGGAAATAGCATGGGGTAAGGGTTAGCACACATGCACCACAAATACACTGCAAATACACCCCTGGTTATACTGTAGGACTGGGATCTGGGATGCTGAGGTTCAAGTTCCCACTCTCTGCCAGGGAAGCTCGGTGGGTGGCCTTGGACCAGTTGCATGCTCTCAGCCTAACCTACCACACAGGGTTGTTGTGATGATAAAATGGAGGAGAAGGGAACAAGGTAAGCCATTTTGGGTTCCCATTGGGGAGAAAAGCAGGTTAGGAATGAAATTAATTAATTAATTAATCAGGAGCCTCCCGTGGTGGTTGCTGCTTACTGATTAAAACATATTGCTGGCCATCTGGTCACAGATTTTCCAGCCGTCCTGTCTGGTTTGATCCTGAACTGAGAGAGAACAAAGAAGGGAGCGGAACAATAGGACCAAGGAGAGACCTTCACCATAACTCCAGCTTTCTTGGTAAGTTTAGCAGAGGAAGATGCAGAATTCCTCCTTCTCATTTACCCTGCTGTGTAACCTAATCACCAGCATCTGGTTGCCGTGATGGAAGAGGAGGCCTATTTTTAAAACCGGGTCGTTTGTGGGTCACAGAAGCAACAAGCGAGGAACCCAGCAGTCATGAGATCCATATTAACATACGAGCATAACACGCAGTTAGATAACAGCGAGTGGTTCCTCCTGCAAAAATACCATTGCCGTGGCCCAGGGCTAGCGATCCTTGTTTAGGGATGGCCATGAGTTTTGTCGGAACCAGGGGTGTTAAATTAGCTCTATGTTAGGAAGCACCATATCTTCGCAACTTGAGAACATCGTGTTGTCTGATGTTAGGGGTGGGGCTGTCAGAAACTGTACCCTGATTGACACAGTGCTGGACTGGCGTGATTCCTGCCAGTGATTCAAGGGTGCCAGTCTACGTGCTGAACCGCTTGAGTCACCACTGCGATGTTGTCAATAGCACCAGGGAAATGCCCTGAAATTGAGGAGCTACCTTGGCATGGATGGAAATTGCCCAATTCCCTGTGGGCATTACTTTGCAGAAGCACGGTAGCATGGGCATCCTGTCCTGACTCTGGGGATGTTGGCTCCTGTGAACAACTGCGTCACCAAAGTACATTAATTGGGCATGGGAGAGGGTTCATTAACAGCGTTTATGAAGGATCCGGCCTATGATCCTGGCCAGTATTGGAGGTGACTTGCTCCCAATACGCCTGAAAGCACAGCAGCCACAATTCAAACACAGGTTTAAGTATGCTAACGTTGCCTAAACTCAGTACACTTACTTGCAGTCATGTTGGCCTGTTGGCATTTTTAATGCTATCTATCTGTATTACGGGCGTGAAGGTGGCATGGTATAGCCCAATCGTGTCAGGTCTCAGGAGGTAAGTACTTGGATGGGAGGCCACAAGGAAGACTCTGCGGAAGAAAGCAATGGCAAATCACCTCTGCTTCTCACTTGCCTTGAAAACCCCTTGCTGGGATCGCCCTAAGTTGGTCGGGACTTGACATCACTTACATACATTCTTCTAGGGCCAGTTCCAGGTTTCAGTGAGCCCTAGGCAGAGAGTTCACGGGGGGGGGGGGGTCTTCCCTTCCTCTGCTTGCCGTTGTGACACCTTCCTGTCCACCTGCCTGCATTCTCCTCCCCCCAGGGCCGGCCCACCCACTAGGTGAATTAGACTTTTGCCTAGGGCGGGCCCTGGATGTGGGCGCCAAACTGTGCCACCCTCCCCCCATCAAAAGCCCCCCGCCCCCACCAAAAGCCCTGCGTCGTCCGGCCATTGCTGCCCCCAGCCACTGCTGCCTCTTTCCTGACTGAGGCGCCCCACTCTCACTTCCAATCCAGTGCCCCTGACCTCTCGCCGCCCTGTGTGGCAGCGCCCACTGAGGGGGAGCCTGAGCCGCATGGCGGACGCCAGAGAGGAGCACCAGGGGAGGAGGGGGTGAGCCAGTGGCAGAGAGAGGGAGAGAGAATCGGGGGGGGGGCTTGGCGTTCTCCACCAGGCAGGCGCTTCTCCTTCGGGGCTGGTTCGAGGGCTGGACTCGAGATCGGGGTGAGGGGGGTGCTGCTTTCAATGCCACTGCCTGGCCTGGGACTGCATCTGAGCGTGTGCAGACTGCAGTGCCGCCCCACCCAGCAACGAGCAGCCCCCGTCCTCCTCGCCCCACCACCCAGCTCGGAGGAACCGCCCAGCCGCTCCTCTCACGGGGGGGAGCCTGCATCCGGAGGGGCCAGCTGAGCCAAGCCAGCTCTCATGGACGTGGCTGGGCTGAGAAAGCGGCCACTGGGCAGGATGGAAGAGAGTGGCCCGGCAGGGCTTCCTGTGCCAGCTCCGGTTCTCCTGGCATTGGCAGGCATCTTTCCAGGCACAGCGACCCGAGGAGGAGGAGGAGGCGTGCAGCATTCTCCGAAAAGGAAGGCCGCCCAGAGCATGGCTCCTCTGTTCCCGCCGCGGGCCGCTGGGGGAGGGGAGGTGTCTTGGGCCCCACCAGGGTGGGCGGCTTGTGCGGGAGGTGAGGGAAAGCGGCCCCAGGTGCTGGGGAGCCGCGGAGAGGGGCGCATAATTGGTGGGGCGTCTTCACTATGAGCCCCCTTTCAGACAGTAGTAGAAATCAGAGTATGAAGAAGTACCTACACACCAAGTTCCAGGTTTCTGGATGGTCTGGAATTGCCCTAAGCTTTGGGGGGCTTGTGCCTAGAGAGAGACATGAGAAAGTCTCCCTTTCAAATGTTTCTAGAAATCAGAGGTGCCTGTAGGATTTCGGGGTACTTTGGGCCACACGTGTGTAAAATATAAGACGTCTAGCTAAAATGCATTTATGTTTGAAAATTGGGGGGCGCACCGGGGGGGGGCTAGAAGGTAGCCTCGCCAAGTGTGCAAAAAACCCTGGAGCCGGCCCTGCCTCCCCCACTGCCTAACCATCTATCCTTCTCAGGGGTCATTTCGTAGAAAAAGAGGTGCAGGAGGGGGGCTCTGCAACTTACCTGGCTGCTTCTTGCTCTGACTGAGGGCCGCTGGGAGCAGGGGGTGGGGCTTGTTGCATGTGCCCGCCCCCTGGGCTCTTTACTGCCGGAGCTCCGCTCCTGTGCGCTCCTGCAGGAAATGACCCCTGATCCTTCTCCCACCAACTTCCTCATTTTCCAGTGCTCACGCACCCTTCCCTAACTATGTTGGGCAATGCACGCAGCTTGGACTGTGGGTGGCGATTGGGCTCACGATAAGCAGGTGAGCAGCTGGGGAGTTGAGTGGGTAGAGGGCAGTGGGGCCCACCAGAACACCTGGGCCATGGCAGCTGCCCCAGCTCAGATTATGCTGAGGCCGGCCATGAATTCTTATCTTACTATTGTTCCTTTCTTCCTTCAAAAATAATGGGTTTGGATCCAAAGCTCCCAAGCTGAATGCAAAGTGCTGGTGTTGACCTTGAAAGTCCAACATGGCCTGAGCCTCACATAACTGAAGGATGATTTCTTTCCATATGAGCCCATTAAGATCTGTCCAACAGAGCCTATTCTGCCTACCAGGTCCAGGGCTTTTCTCAGAGATAGAGCTGATTCTTTGCTATCAACTTCCAGAGGAAGCAAGAGAAGCCGATTGCTGACCGAGTATCTGTAAAAGCAGCAAAACCTTTCTCAGCGAGTTTTGAACTCTGCCTGATTTGAATAATCCCCATTTAGTTTTCATTTTTTCCCCCGTGTGAGAAATGAACTCGTAAGCCTTTTTTCCCCGCCAGCTTCTTTTCTTCCTTATGCCAATGTTTTCCTGGTTCTAATTGACCCCTTTTCAAGATCGCTGAGACGGCATCCCTCGCACCTGAAGGGTTAGGACATAAATAATGATGTAAATGAAACAAAATAATTGTCAGTGAAAGTGATGGGGAAAAGGGCAAGCCGAAACTGAATGCAAGAACAATTACAAAATCAGGAAGAAACCATAATTGCAAAATCAACTCATCCATGCTTTTAGTGATGATGGAAAAAATAAATAAATCCCTCCACTGGGTGCCGGTAGGGATTGTCCCCACCCCCGAAAAAAGTGTGGCCATAGGTTAGGGATAATGTGTAACTGTAGCCGCTCAGAGACCCCTTCGGGGATTAGAGCGGGGTAGTACGTTGAAACAATAAATAAATATAAATAATAAATAGTGTTTATTGGATTTATTTAATTCATTTATACTCTGCCTTCTTCCCCAGTGGACACCCAGAGTGGTTTGCATCGTTCTCTCCTCCGTTCCGTTTCATCCTCACAACCATCCTGTGAGGTAGGTTAGGCTGAGAGTGGGTGACTGGCTCAAGGTCACCAGCAAGCTTCGGTGGCACAAGTAGAAATTTGAACCTGGGTCTCCCAGGTACTTGTCCGATACTGGGTGGTTCTGCATTGGTCTTTCCTTCCGTTGTTTTGCCAAACCCACCTTGGAACAGAAATTCCCCTCTGCATTGCATGCTGCCTTCACTTCCTTTGATCATCGGATTTTATGGTAGCCCCCACACTCCATGCCACTTTTGCTTTCTTTGATGATTAGGTTTTACGGTACTTTCTGCATAGATTTACGGCCATTCAGGGGTGACTTTGCAGTCAGTATGGCGTTGCCCCGGAGGTATTTGAATGTGGTTCTGAGCTGCACCTTTTCCTCAGTGGGCGATTTTGCATTGGCTTTTCCCTCCTTTGTTTTACCAAAGGTGCATCTCAAAACCTCATTCAGATACCCCGGGGCAACGCCATACTGGCTGCGAAGTCACCCCTGAATGGCCATAAATCTATGCAGATGGTACCATAAAACCTGATGATCAAAGAAAGTGAAAGCAGCATGCAATGCAGAGGGGAATTTCTGTTCCAAGGTGAGTTTGGTAAAACAAGGGAGGGAAAAGCCAATGCAGAATTGCCCACTGTTGAGAAAATCTGGTGCGAATGTCAGATGTAGAAACACCCCACTGTTAGCCACAGTCCCACAACTGGCTCTCCTAAGTTGCATTGCACCCTCAAGTCCATTGATCTCTCTTTTTTCCTATATACATTTTTATTGCTTTTCTAAAACTACAATACTACAGGGTCAGGAGATGGGAACAGCCTAAATCTAGAGTACTGTCAGGTTCCACAGCAAGTAACTCTTCACACACGTTTCCTAAGAAGCGTTATGCTTTCTTAGTGTACAAGACTGGTACCATGTCCACAGGATTATTGTTAGGAATAACTAGAAGGCGGGAACATCCCAATACATATAGCTGGGCAAGGCAATTAGCTAAGCAAATGAACTTCGAGCGCGCACGCAGGAAGACTCCCGGCGGGAGATTACATAATGAGTGGGAGAGTCGCATGGTTTCCTGAGAGCAGAAAAATTCACACCAAAGGTGGACCCCAAGCCCTCCCTACTTCACAAGGCCAGACTGATAACGGTGTCTAGCTCCCACGGTCCCCCTGGCATGTGTACGGCAAGCTGCTGAGCTGCAAGCAGGTGGGAACAGGGAAGGGTAGACTACACAGATATGGCAACTAGCTGACAAGTACCAAGGATCATTATTACAAAAGTTTGAAGTTGTCGATATATCTCTCTTGTCAGAATAGTAAAGCATGAGAGATAATACTATAAAAATATCAAATTAAAAGGCAAACAATCACAAACATATTTGGCTGTAGTTGTGCATCTTAATTTTAAAATTATACATTGACAATAAACACTATAGTGTAAATATCATTAGTATGGAGTTATGCGTTAAGAATAAACATCAGGCTATCAAAATTAATCTTAAATAATTAGAACTTGAGAGTCCCTTGGACTGCAAGAAGATCACATCAGTCAATCCTGGAAGGCCAGATAATGAAACTGAAGCTCAAATACTTTGGCCACCCAATGAGAAGGGAGCACTCACTGGAGAAGACCCTGATGCTGGGAAAGATTGAAGGTCAAAGAATACGGGGACGGCAAAGGATGAGATGGTTAGACAGTGTCATAGATGCAATGAACATGAAATTGAGCAAACTTCAGAGGACGGCGGAAGACAGGAAGGCCTGGCGTGATCTGGTCCATGGGGTTGCAAAGAGTCGGACTCGACTGTGCGACTGAACAACAAAAATCGAAATTAAGCTATTTTGTATTTTCCTCTCCTCCTATCAAAGTCCAAATTAGTTTTTAAATGCTTTGGGAATAATAACCCCTAGTTCTGCTTCAAAATCAAAGGGTTTTGCCAGACTAATCGAATTGATATCAGAGTCTTTCCCATCCTTCTCCACCTTCTTCTTCTGCATCTTTATTCTCCTCCACTTTCTCAGGTCCCTCTTTCTGTTGTTGCTTCAGGAACATTCATTTAAGTCCATTGATCTCATTGGAGATAAAAGGTTATAACAGTGCTTAGGATGGCACTCGAGATGTGTTAATATTGATATTGGTCCACTGTGGTTTTTTGGCTGTTTTGATAGAGATGTTGTGCTTATCGAATGTTTTGTCAATGCGTTTTCAGATGATTCTTGTAAACTGCCTTGATGGAAAGAAAGCATGGTATATAAACAGTTTAAGCTTTTCAATTGATATTCTTCTCCCATGGGCTGAAGAGCTGAGCCCAAAAATCCATGTCTGGAAATGGGTATAGGAGGATGCATCCAGTAAATCGATCTTGGTCAATGTAAAAATCCCCCCCCCCCCAAATTACACCATTGTATTACACTAACACCCCGCAAATTACACTAACAGGGTGTGAAGTGAAACCTAAATGGAAGTTAGACTGTGACGATTGTTGATACTGTATGGAACCACGTGTGGCGGTTCATGCATGGTTTTGGATATGTGAAGGGAATGAAGAATTAATGGGGAATGGTTTTACATTATATGGAACAGATAACAGAGTATTATGTTCCTGCAGGGCCCTTGATTCTTCTGTTAAATGAGAAATTATTGAGGTTGTTGGTCTTGAAACGGTAAACAATTTGTTGATAACCACAAAGATGGGAACAGTCTGTAACTCTGTGTGTTTTGTAATCTCCACTCTCTCCTACATCTGAATGGTATTACAGAAATTTCTGACATTACTGCCACATCAAAGAGGTAGTAAATATCAAAGGGATTATCTAGAATCAACGAGATTATGCAGAACTCTGCCAAACACTTACCCTGGATAATAATTTCATACAGAGATGTGCCATGTTTACATTGCCCTGTACTTCCAAGTTCCATGAAAATATTACGGCTTTGTACGTTTACTTACTTGAGTATTTATTTCCTAAAATTCAACCCTCGCCCTTTGCCAGGGGTTTCCAGAGCAGTTAATCCCCCCCAATAAACCATGTAAAATCACAAATTCACACAATTCAGTAAATAAAACAATTATTAAAACACAGTGATCAATATATCTACTATCCCAGCCACATTCAGTAAGTTATCATGCACTAAACTCTTGGAACCAAGAAAAGAAATTTCGTAATCAGGGTTGCCTCCACAGAGAAAGCCCTATTACAGGTTGTACCTAACCTGCTTTTGACAGAGGGATCACCCAGAACTAGGGTTACTAGTTCCCAGTCAGGAAATTATGCTAGATTTGGGGAGCAGCCTGCAAAGGGCAGGGTTTGGGGAGGGGAGACGCCTCAGCTGGGTATAATATAGGGTTGCCAGGTCCTTCCTGGCAACCAATGGGTGATGGAGGGACTTACCAGGAACAGCAGGAAGGCCCATCCAACGTGCAGTGACAAGTCTACGTCACTGATCACATGACCTGGAAGTGACATCATCACTTCCGGGACATCGGGGTGGCACTCTGGTATTTGGGCAATAACTCTATGGTAAATTTGGCTTCTACCACAGAGTTTTTGCCCAAATACCAGCGTGTCGCCCCAACAATCTGGACTTGATGACATCACTTCCAAGTCACGTGGGCAGTGATGCAGACATATCGCTGCATGTTCCTCTTTTGGGGAGTAAGTTCCCCCCTGCTGGCTAGCTGATCAATGGTGGGTGGTGTGTCCTGGCAGCAGGGGACCCCCACCTCCACTGGGGAGTCTGGCAACCCTAGTATAATGCCACAGAATCCACCTTCCAATGCAGCCATTTTCTCCATGGGACTCGATCTCTGTCGTCTGGTGATCAGTTGTTATTCTGCAAACTCTCCAGGTCCCACCTGGAAGTTGGCAACCCTACCCAGAACAGGTCATTGGTAGAAGGTTTTCTTTTTCCTACAGGCTAATTGTTTATTTATTTCACTTATAAACCACCCTCCCCTGAAGGGCTTAGGGCGGTGTACAACATTGACTAAACATACAATACTTAAAAGACATAACAGTTAATTACAATAAAATCAATCAGGGAGTGAGTGGGCTTTGCTTTCTTCTATTTAAAAGCCATTTCAATTGTGATAGTGTTACTGTGGTAAACCTGTTGCTGTATTTGGATTGCATTCCGGCTTGTTACCTTTTAATGATACAATACTGATAGAGCTTAGGTAACTAAAATTTATCTTGAGGCTGCCTTGTTCCTCCTCTGTTCTCCACTTTCCTTTTTGTTTGACCTTTTAGTTCATTCTTTGTGGGGGTGGGGGGAAGCTCTGTCTCCTCCCATGTTTTTATGACGAGGCAACCAGAAGTAGTCCCGTGGCATAATGGTTAAACCCAGGGCTCTTTTTGTAGAAAAAGCCCAGCAGGAACTCATTAGCATAATAGGCCACACCCAACAGCAAAATCTATTAGCATATTAGGCCACACCCTGACAGCACAGCTCATTAGCACATTAGGCCGCACCGCCATGTTACCAGAAGTGTGGTCATCCAGCCACACTCACCTTTCCCTTCTTATTCTGTTTACCTTCTTTGTTGTCAAAACCCAGGGCCTTTTTTTGTAGCAGGAACTCCTTTGCATGTTAGGCCTGTAGCCAATCCTAATGAGTTTCTGCTGCTGGGTGTGGCCTATTATGCTAATGAGCTCCTGCTGGGCGTGGCCAACTCAGGAGCCAGCCAGAACTCCGTTCCTGTGCGATCCTGCCCAAAAAGAGCCCTGGAAACCAATGAATCCCGTGAGGGAAGGCAGCGTGGAAGGGAAGGCCACGTTCTGTTCACGTGCTTCATTATAACCCATGGGGTTGTTATGGAATAGCATGAGGCAGCTTTCCCACAGTACTCGTGTGGATAAGGTCTTCGTTTTGGATGGCTTCACATACAGGGTTTTGCAGCACCTCTTTTGGCATTCGGCATACAAGTCATAATGGCTTGTTGCGACAATGTGTTGCGAAAACCTAGTCGAGGGGCAATCTGTTCTTCTGGAGGACAACAAGATGGGACCGGCTGTTCTGTAGCATCTTCGTCGTCTGGAGATGAGAGAGCGTCTTTGATTGGGCAGATGTTCACGGACCTTGAGAGCTGAGGAGAGGCTGCTGAAACATCTGTCCCCCAGCATGTGTGTATTGCTAAGGGGTTATATAAACCCTTTTGAGGGCCACCTATGATGGACAGGCAGAGATTTCAAAAATATTTTAAACGAGCAAATAGATATCTGTGGTGATGAGAGGTTCTGGCTTAATCAGGGAACATCCATTCTGTGAACTTAGGCAGATCATGAAAGGGAGGGCAGGAAGGGTTGCATCAGTGCTTAGTTCTTGTGGCCCTTTCTTACACGCCCAGGGAAATGCTGATCACCACTTTGGGGGTCAGGAAGTAATTTTTCTACAGGCCAGTTTGGTCAGGGATCCTGGAGGGGTTTTTTTGTCATCTTCTGGGCATGGAACAGGGATCACAACAGGGGGTGTGGGTGGGGTGGTTTTTGTGAATTTCCTGCAGGGGGGTTGGACTAGATGATCCTGGAGGTCCCTTCCAACTCTATGATTCTATGATCCCAAGGTCAATTTCCAGGATCTCCAGTTTAAAAAAATCAGTAGGTGATGTGAAAGACCTCAAACTGAGACCATGGAGAGCCGCTGCCAGTCTGAGTAGACAAAGCTGGCCTTGATAGACCAAGAGTCTGACTTGGTATGAGGCAGCTTCATTTAGAGAGGAGTCATAGCTCTTGGCACCCAGAAAATCCCAGGTTCAGTCCTTGGCATCTTCAGTTAAAAGGCGATCTAGTAGTAGGTGATGTGAAAGACTTCTGCCTGAGAGCCTGGGTCAATGGTAGAGCATCTGCTTGGCATGCAGAAGGTTCCAGATTGAGTCTCCAGCATCTCCACTGGTGGTTGATGTGAAAGACCTCTACCTGAGAGTCTGAGTCAGTGGTAGAGCACCTGGTTTGCATACAGAAAACCCCAGGTTCAATCCTTGACTTCTCCAGTTAAAAGGATCAGGTAGTAGGTGATGGGAAAGACTTCTAGCTGAGACTCTGGAGAGCCACTGCCAGTCAGTACTGGCCTTGATAGACCAGTGGACTGGAGAGTTTTATGCAGGGGTCATTTCGTAGAAAATGAGGTGCAGGAGCTCATTAGAATAACTAGAAAGCCAGTTTGGTGTAGTGGTTAAGTGTGCGGAGTCTAATCTGGGAGAACCGGGTTTGATTCCCCGGATCCGAATCCCCCCCCCCCCGCCGACCAATAGGCTCATTGGCGGGAAATTCAAATCCTCCAATGGGAGTAGGGGGCGCTGGGCCGGGTGTGTATATAGTTGGCCTTGCAGGGCCATTGTGTGTTCTTTTATGTTAAGTACGAATAAACATGTGCAACCGCATGTCGTCGTCCGAGTCTTCCATGCGGCGAACCCAGTACTTTTCACTTGTACCTGAAGGCAGGCCGGGGGGGCTCTGCAACTTACTTGGCTGCTTCTTGCTCATCATGGTCCGCTGAGGGCTGCTGGGAGCAGGGGGCGGGGCTTCTTACATGTGCCCACCCCCTGGGCTCCTTACTGCCGGAGCTCCGCTCCTGTGTGCTCCCGCAGGAAATGACCCCTGGTTTTATGTATTCATGATCGTTAAAGATGAAACGTGGTTCATTTTTTAAAAAGAAGATATCAGGCAAGCAGGATTGAACTGGTAGAATACTAAGTTGCATTTATGAGACAGAAGAGACACAATACGGCAGACGGAAGAGTAGAGTCATAGTCATAGCTCAGAATTTGTATGGTGTTGCTTGGGTCATGTTGTCAGATTGATGGCTCTTTCTTCCTCCAACACCACCACCATTAAAGGTACCAGAATCTCACTTCCTTTTGCATTCGGAGTCCCTGAGTCTGTGTCTGAAGTCCACTCAAATATTTCCAGTGTGGTACATTCTGTGGTGCGTCTTCTGCAACTGTGGGTGCTTCTCGGGGCCTCTTATCTGTTGCCTGAAACAAAAACCAAGCCAATCCAAAACTCCTCAATAATTGTACTTTATCTCATAGGTGTAGCACCAACTGTCTACAGCAGTGTCCTCCCTCACACTGCTGAGTTTAGCGCATGCAATGCTGGTTGTAGCTTGCCCCACCAGTGCCATATCATGCAACTTTTATTTCTCCTGCTGCCAGGAACAAGAGCCATCGCCACATAGCAGGCAGATCAGGAGGAGATCCATGTATTTCCCAAATCAAACCGAAAACCAGGGGAGGTGCATTACTTTATCATTTCTGTACTGGTATTTATATTTATTTAAAACGTTTTTATGCCTCCTTTCCACCCAGCATAAGGCAGCAAACGTAAAAAACATGAAAACATTTAAACGATTTAAAATGCAGTTAAAATGATAAAAGATTTCAGTTAAAGGCTCATAAGCAAACAGCACCAGAAGGAGGGCCAATCACTGTTATTTGGGGGTATGCCAGGTGAAACAGCAAAGGGGGAAGGGAAAGGGATTTTTAAGCCACTCTGAGACTCCGAGTGAAGGGCGGGGTATAAATCTAATCTCTTCTGCTACAGTGGAGAAGGCCTTTTCCTGGGTCACTGCCCATCTAGCTTCATATGGCACTGGGAAACCAGAGCTGGGCCTCCGATGATGACCAGAGTAAGTGAGTAGGTTTGTATGGGAGAAAGCAGTCCATAAGGTATGTTGGTCCCAGGCCTTCTTCTTTTTTTGCCATCAAGTTGCAACCGACTTAGGTGACCTCAGGGGATTTTCAAGGCAAGAGACGTTCAGAGGTCGTTTGCCATCGCCTGCTTCTGCCTAGCAACCCTGGGATTCCTTGGAGATCTCCCATCGAAATACCAACCAGGGCAGATCCTGCTTAGCTTCCAAGATCTGACAAAATCGAGGTATCCAGGTCAGGGCTATCCCAGGCCATACAGGGCTTTAAAGGTCAATACCAGCATCTTGAATTGAGCCTGGGAGCAAACCAGAAGCAAGTATAGATGGAACAAGACTGGAGTGATATGATCCCTGCGACCAAGGCTCCCTCTAAGCCAGTGATGGTGAACCTTTTAGAGACCAAGTGCCCAAACTGCGACCCAAAACCCACTTACTTATTGCAAAGTGCCAACATGGCAATTTAACCTGAATACTGAGGTTTTACTTTAGAAAAAACAACTCATACTTTAACTTAAGATGATCCAAACAAAGTAAGGGAAGCAATCCCAAATGCTTTCATTTACTTAAAATTATTTGGCAGAGAATTCAACACTTTAATGATGGTCTGGGCCTGGCTGGGGCGATGGCACACGTGCCCACAGAGACGGCTCTGAGTGCCACCTCTGGCACCCGTGTCATAGGTTCGCCACCACTGCCCTAGTTGATTAATTAAAACTGAACTTCAACATTACATTAACTGTAACTCTAGACGGGTTATGTTTTATAATGTGGGTCAGCTTAGAGGGAACACTGCCTGCGACCATTCTGTATCCATTCCCACAGTCTTAATCCAAACACTACCTTTAATATCAAAGCTGGTTCTCACTGGTAGTAGCCAAGTCAGTAGGTATGGACACCGGCATTTTCTCCTAAGGAACTTATACATCCCATTTTAAACAATGCTTGCAGGATATTTTATGGTACACAACAAAGTTTTCAGCCATCACCCTACACCTGTGATTCAGCCTAGGCATGCCTTGGTAACATTATTTTCTTCAGCAAATTTAAGACGCTGCATCAGTGCAAAACCAGTGATTGGTGGTAGTGTTTACATACTGCACACCCTGACATAAATTACACCATCCCAAGAACTGCCCGACATAGCCAGGTTTGCTTTCTTTGTCAAACCACATTACTTCTGTTTGACTGCTTCCCTTCAACACTGTTTATTCCCTTTGGCTCAGCGCTGGTTTTTCCATTCCTTGGTAACACTGGGCACCAAGGGCCATTTCCCAGAATTATGAAGTATTTTCATACAGGGATCACCAAAAGATTGATTTTGTTGTGTACACAGCTTCGGTCTAATCAACGGTGATTAATATTGTCGAGCCGCGATATCCAACACGGCACCCTCAAATCTGTTTCCTGGCGCTCGTTTGTTTGCATGCGTCTAGGCGATAAAATCCAAAAGGTCTTGAAAAGAACAGGGAACTTCAGGGAGTAAATCCTACTGAACTTATTGGGGCTTGCTTCCAAGTAAATGTGCCCTGTACAGGTCCAAAAGGCCTCCCTTGTTGTCTCCAAACATCCACACTCGTCATTGTTAGAAAAGGCAATATCTGGTGTACAAAGAAGAAGGAAGAAGACCCTGAAGGGGGCAGCAAGAAGACAATTAGATAGGATAGTGAGGCCAGCACCTTCTCTCTCCTGTTAAGTGTCATTCCTTGGTGTTCCATGCAATCTGTTGCTCTGCATCATCAGCTGGACAGTCTGGATAACAGTCCTCAAGCCTCTTTTGATGAGACGGGTCTTCTTTCGTTCTCTTCAAATCGGATAGTCGCTCTCTCTGTGAGTCTGTCTATCGAGTGAACATGGTGTGTACCACAGGATGTCGCCATCTTTGTTTCTTTGTTTTCTCTTGCTTGTGCCAAGAGCCTCTGGGAATCTTTCTACCTTTAATCAGAGACGCGCTTAATCCCTGTTGGAAGAGTAATTAACACAGAAACCTGATCTGAGAGTAGATAAATGTTATCTGATAAAGGTTTATATCAGAAGTAACATACTTGATAGGAAGGAGGAGAGACAGAGATGCAGTTAGAAGCCTATCTCTGCCTCTCCTCTTTCCTATCAAGTATGTTAGTTCCTAAATAAACATTTATCCGCTCTTGAATCAGGGTGTGCACCATTGCTGTGTTAACTCCTCTCCCAACAATCAACAAATTAAAGAGGCAGCCCTGTGTCCACTTACTCTATTTATTTATTTACGTCATTTATAGGCCGCCTTTCTCACTTGGACTCAAGGAGGAGTACACAGAGTTGAGCCAGTACAACCGACAGGATGGAGTATTCAGTAAACAATGTAATAGGATTATGCTAATGAGTTCCTGCTGGGCGTGGCCAACTTGGGAGCCAGCCGGAACTCCGTTCCTGTGCGTTCCTGCCCAAAAATAGCCCTGGCTCTCTGTGAGTCTGTCTATTGAGTGACCATGGTGTGTACCACAGGATGTCACCATCTTGGTTTCTTTGTTTTCTCTTGCTTGTGCCAAGAGCCTCTGGGAATCTTTCTACCTTTAATCAGAGACGCGCTTAATCCCTGTTGGAAGAGTAATTAACACAGAAACCTGATCTGAGAGTAGATAAATGTTATCTGATAAAGGTTTATTTCAGAAGTAACATACTTGATAGGAAGGAGGAGAGACAGAGATGCAGTTAGAAGCCTATCTCTGCCTCTCCTCTTTCCTATCAAGTATGTTAGTTCCTAAATAAACATTTATCCGCTCTTGAATCAGGTTGTGCACCATTGCTGTGTTAACTCCTCTCCCAACAATCAACAAATTAAAGAGGCAGCCCTGTGTCCACTTACTCTATTTATTTATTTACGTCATTTATAGGCCGCCTTTCTCACTTGGACTCAAGGAGGAGTACACAGAGTTGAGCCAGTACAACCGACAGGATGGAGTATTCAGTAAACAATGTAATAGGATTAGAAATCAGAAATCTAAATCTTGAAAGTGAGTCCCACTTGGTAGAGCACTTACTTCTCAGTTGACATTGTGGAAGTAAAAATGAATCAGAGTGGGGACATTAGAATGGTGAAGTCATGGAGGCTAGGCGTAGGGATGCCAGCCTCCCAAGTGGGATCTAGGGATCCCCCAGAATTACAGTTTATCTCTAAATTACAGAGATCAGTTCTCCTGTGGAGAAAATGGATGCTTTGGAGGGTGGACTCTGTGGCACTGTACCCCACTGAGGTCCCTGCTCTCCCCAGGGCCCACCCCAAAATCTCCAGGAGGTTTCCAACCTGGATCTGACAACCCCACTCCCATCCCCACCCAGTGGCCAGGGGAACCTGCCAACCCGAGCTAGGTGGGATGTGCTGTGGCTGCAGAAATAAAGAATAGTTAAGTGACCTTGAAAACAGAACTACCTGGTCTGGATCAACCCATGGTAGCTGCAGAGAAAAGATACTAAGGAGTCAGTTAAGACAAACAGTAATGAACTGACCAGAAACTAACTGATCTAACTGATCAGATTTATTCTTGGTGTAATTTCATTTAGGCAAAGAGATAGTTTTAGCCACAAGGATTCTCTGCGGCTATGGCTCTTGTAGATCCAGCTCCAGTTTAGATGCAGTCTCTTCCATTCATTTCCAGACTCATGAGTCGGTTGTAGCTAAGAGCTGGGAGGCATCTTAAGTAGTCAGGCCTGCTCTGAATGCCCACCCCCTCCTTTAAATATGCTGATTGACACTAGAGTAGCAGCTGTAGACAGTGTTCATGTCGCCCAGGCTAATATAACCTTCCTCCCCTCTTCATATTGCTTCTATTTTTTGATCAGTCTAGTCGGGCTGAACTTTTCATTCGTTCGGGGGGGGATTATTATTTTTTTTAATTCTGTTAATGCAGTAGAAATGAAATTCAAGAAAATGCAAGGCGGCTGCGATAGTGGTAAGTTTAATATGCCTGTTCTTTTCCTTGACAAAGCCAGTTTTGGGGGAATTGCCATCAATATGGCTTTGAAAGGTACGCATTTCAAAAAAACCTATCTAGAAGATCCTGGTTTCACGCTTTCTGTATCATTGTGTGTTTAAATAACTGCTAATTCACCATCACTTTAGGTATAATATTAATGGGAAAGGACATGATACGAAGCCGTAGCTTAAGTAATCTGGTGTGTTTGCGGAACAAATCGGGAAGAAGAGATTTGGAAGCATTCAGGTAGTATTTTGTAGCAGGCACCTGCCCATTTATAAACAAAGGCTTGTGTGTTAAGTGTCATTTAGATAAATGTGGATCATTAGACTAGATAAATGTGGGTCATTAGATAAAGCATAAAATTATGGACTTATAAAAATCAATGCATTGTAAGCATACAAAATATTAGTGACCAAAAACTCTTGTTCTGTTAACAAAGTTTTCCTTACTTGCATGCTATCCTTAATTTTTGTACTATGCTCTTCCTCCCCAACCCCACTACTTTCCCAATTAAAACCGCTTCTACTATAAGTGCAAGATAGGACTTAACACCAGAGCGAATGTCGTATAATGCGTATAATGCGTAGCTGTTCCAAAGGCTCCTAGGCCATGCTCTTCAGTTTAAACTAGACATGACATGGGAGACCAATGGGTTGCCTGGGTGAAGATTGTTTCTTTACTAGTTCACAGTCCTGTACAGCTGCTTTGGAGTCCATGCAAGTGGTGCTTGGGAGAAAGAGGGTGATGTTAAACCCCGTTCTCCCAGGCTGTTTCCCTGATCTAAATTACCCCCTCCAATCCGCAGTCTACTTCATGGGGTACGATGGTGTCAACTGCAGGTATAATAGAACTAACTGCAGATTGGGGGGGTGGGAGGGTTTAGACTGCTGCTTCCCTGATCTTCAGAGCGGCTGCGTCCCACGATCACCTCTAATTTAACTCTCAGTCGCTCAGGAGGACACCCACTTTGTTGCTGCTGTCATTTTGCCGTCAAGTCACAGCTGACTTATGGCGACCCCGTAGGGTTTTCAAGGCAAGAAATTTTCAGAGGTGGTTTGCCATTGCCTACCCCCTTGTTGTGATCTTGGTGTTCCTTGGTGGTCACCCATCCAAACACTAGCCAGGGCCAACCCTGCTTAGCTTCGTAGATCTGATGGGATCGGACTGGGATGGGCTATGCAGGTAAGGAACCTACTCTGCCTCACCGTGATTTAGGGTCACCAGCTGCAAGGGAGCCTTCTAGAGTTGGATAAAAAATGGGAAAGTTGGCTGGTGCAGCTCTTCTGAACTATACATGGAACAAGGGGCACTTGCCAGGACTCCATGTTTCCATCCCACAGCTTTCTTGCTCTGCCATGAAGAAGGGGCTATGGCTCAGTGGTACAGAAGGTGCCAGGTTCAATCCCCGACGTCACCAAGAAAAGGTTCTTGGGTTGCAGATTTTGGGGAGGACTTCTTTCAGCCTGAGACCCTTGAGATCTGTTTACCCATCAGAGGAGATGCCACTGAGCTAGGTGGACTGGTGGTCAGAAGCTACTTCATGTGTTCATCTGCTGCCTGTAGTAATTGCTGGCCAGTCATAACCCCTTTTTTGCCATAAGGGAAATAGGCTGAGCATGATAAGTTGTTGTGCATCCATAATCCCCACTGCTGCAAGCAAAGAACAGAGAGTGATTAAAATGTGGAATTCACTGCCAAAGGATGTAGTGGTGGCCACAGGAAGAAACACCTTTCAAAGGGGATTAAATATATTCATGGAGGAGAAGTCTATCAATGGCTATTAGCCGTGGTGACTGAGGAGAACCTCCACATTCAGAGGCACTAAGCCTCTGAATCCCAGAGCCAGGAGGCAACATCAGGGGAAGGCCTCAGCCGCTCTGTCTTGTTGTTGGCCCTATAGAGGAACCAGCTGGCCACTGTGTGAGCCAGGATGCTGGGCTAGATGGACCATTAGCCTGATCCAGCAGGGCTGTTCTTACGTTCTTAGGAAGGCCTCGGCCTGTATGCCCTGTTATTGGCCCTCCAGAGGAACTGGTTGGCCACTGTGTGAGACAAGAATGCTGGACCAGATGGACCACTGGTCTGATGCAGCAGGGCTGTTCTTAGGTCCTTAGGAAGGCCTGTATGCCCTGTTATTGGCCCTCCAGAGGAACTGGTTGGTCACTGTGTGAGACACGATGCTGGACTAAATGGACCACTGGACTGATCCAGCAGGGCTTTTCTTATGTTCTTAATCACCCGTGCCCTGCTAGAATCTGATGCCATGGGGGCAAGGAATACTGACAGGTGTCTGTGGCACCTTGGCCCCCCAAAAAGGGCCTTCGGACCATCTCCTGAAAACTGCCTTTCCTCTCTCCTATGACTGTAAACCAGGATGCCTTTTTAAAAATCTGCCTTAAAATGAACTTCAACTGGAGGACGAGGCTCCCAAATCAGGTCAGGCAATTATCTGCCGAACTTGCAAAACGAAGCTTGTCCCAGCATCTCTGAGCAAAAGGAAAATTTGCTCTTAGAACTACAAACAAATTTTACGTAACCCCCCATTTAAAGCTGTCACAAAATGTTCCGCCGCTAAGAGGATTGTTCTACTTAATGTGTGAAATGAAAATCACTTAGTTTTTGAAGGTCAGGGACACTCCATAGAGAGACCTGTAGAAAAGATGGGGAAAAAATAGCTTTCAAGAGAAGGATTCTTCTCTTCCTCCTCCCCTTAGTTCTGCACCTTGGTTTCAACTTGGCATTCCTTTTGTACATTTGTTTTTTGCCATCAAGCCAAGTGTGACTGATATATCTTAGTATTTTGCTGTATTCCCATAACGTTTTGTGCTTTCAGTGCCAATTAAGGTGTGTGTGTGTGTGTGAGTCTGTGAGACTTAAGGCAACCACATAGGGTTTTCAAAGCAAGAGACATTCAGAGACGGTTTGCCACTGTCTGCCTCCATATCACGACCCTGGTATTCCTTGGAGGTCTCCCATCCAAATACTAGCCAGGGTCAACCCTGCTTAACTTCCAAAGTCTAACGAGATCGGGCTGTCCAGATCAGGGTGTTCCTTATAAGCTTACACCACCAAAACTTTATTCCTATCTAGGCTGTTTTTTAATTCATAGAACAGAGAGAGACAGAGGTGGGGGGGGATAGAAGACAAAAATCCAATCATGCAAATTAGTCTTCATTTTGCTACGACTTTGACATCGGAATGAACCGGAGCCAGGCCGGACCACCTTAACATTGCAAGATTTTGGCAGTCAGCATTCTTGGGAAGCATCAGTTTATACTGGAGGATTCCAGATACATCTCGAGGTGTTTGAAAGCCAGAGAAGGGCGCCTGCCAGAGAAGGCAGGAGAGCCCACATCAGAATCTTCTGTTTTGGTTAAGAGAAAAGCATATCTGCGGTTCCCCACTCAACAAAAGATACAAGCAAGACCCACTAAAATCAGTAGGACCCTGGATTATTTGAGTCAATGGGGTTGCCAGAGTGTTTTTTACAATTTTCTATCTCTGCTGCTGTGCTTTTAACAGCAGCTTTGGTATGCAGAAATACAAAAGAAAATGAAACTAGCGTATTTTTATCCCACCTCTCTTCTAAGAAACTCAAGACAGTGTTTGTGGTTTCTCCTTCATCTATTTTATCTTCACAACAGCCTACGGTTGCCAGGTCTCCACTGGCCACCAGCCGGGGATGAGGGGGTAGGGTTGCCAGCAATGTTCCCTCTAAGCTGTGGAGTTCTGTGAACAAAGATTCTACTTTGTGAGCTACTGGCATTAAAGCTGTGAGCGAGCAATTTGGCTACTGCATACATTAGTTTGCTCTGGAGCCAGCCTTCCAGAGCTAAGACAAAAATCTGTGAGCTGGAGGCTAAAAAGCTGTGAGCTAGCTCACACTAACTCGGCTTAGAGGGAACACTGGTTGCCAGATCCAGGTTGAGAAACCCCTGGAGATTTGGGAGTGGAGCTTGGGGGGGGGCAGGGACCTCAGTGGGGTGCAATGGCATAGAGTCCACCCTCCAAAGCATCCATTTTCTCCAAGGGAACTGATCGCTGTAGTCTGGAGATGAACTGTAATTCCGGGGGATCCCCAGGTCCCACCTGGAGGCTGGCATCCCTACAACAGCCCGATGAGATAGGTTAGGCTAGGGAAGAGTGACTGGCTTTAAGGTCACCCACTGAATGCGATGTCTTGAGTGGGGAATCTAGACCCTTCGCTCGGCACTCTAACCACTGTGAGGCACTGCCTCCCTGGAATCTCTTCCCTTCTTGAATGCCTTCCTTGCACTTCTTAACCACACTTCAGGATACTTTGCCTACTAAATTCCTGTGCTTCTGCAGCCATAAATTCATGGACAGAGCATTCTGTTGCTCGTTGATTTATTTAATTCCTTTATGTCCCACTTTCCTCCCCAGTTGTTACCCCAAATGGTCTGTGTTGCCCCTAAAGGAGGCTGTCTCCTATTTTAGTTGGGGGAATTAGCACAGGAGACAAAGGCTTGCAAGAGAGGGATAATCTAGTGAGATCTCTCCACCAAAACTTACGGGGATCTTTCCCTTAAGAGAACTCTTGAAATAACCAGTCCAAGGTAAAATGGAGATTGATTTTATTGATAGAAAATGAAAAGGCTAACATACAGAAAGCAGACAAGAGACTACACACAACCAAGACTAATTCAGAAATAAAGGGAAATATGGCAGGTATTGGGGTGATAGCTACCTGTCCTGAAGACCAGGGGTCCAGGGAGCAGAGGCTGTGGAAGATGGAAGGAACCCAGAAATATCTGGGGGTGTGATGCAGAGCGGGCGCCCAAGACTCAAACACACACACACAGCAATGGAGCTCAGTCATAGAATCATAGAATGTTAGAGTTGCAGGTCATCTAGTCCAACCCCCTGCACTCTGCAGGAGCATAACTGAAAGATAGCCCTACAATATACCCGAAAGATGGTCATCCAGCCTCCGCTTCAAAACATCCAGCGAAGGAGCATCCACCACCTCCTAGTCTGTCTCGATATAGCAAAATGGGACCCGGGGGCATGCTAATGTGACTACCCCATGATACAAAGAACTGATGAGATTGCCTAAAAGTAAAATCATGTGTTTGGGAAACTCTGAATAGAGTTCCCAGGAATGGACAAAAGAGACAGGAGATGTGTAGGGAGGAGTTCTGGATGTAAAATAAGGTTTGGGCTGGGACCTTGATTGCCTCCTCTGGTGATTCAGAGTGCTAATGGATTGCCGAGTAAACTAATAAAAAAGAAACAATACTGTTTGGTGAACCTCCTTTTGTGTTATATGGGAAAGGGGACAGGCGTTGGGAGTTGTTATTGTGAAGGAAATGTGGGGAGGAAAAGGTGAGGCAAGGTTGATAGGATTAGCAATCCAGGTGCAGGGTGTTAGCTCTGGGGTGAGGCAGGTCCATTGTCCGGCGTAGTCAGATGCCAGGGGGGAGGGAGAGTTTGCAGCAGGGTCAGACCTAGATGTCACACTTACCAGGGTCTTTGCCTAGGCGTAATTATAAGGCCTCCCCCTCATGGATCACTGCCTTGTCGTGGCGAGGGGGCTTGCGTGGTTCGATGAGGCTGTGGGCTATGCCGTGGAGGGCCACCCAAGACGGACAGGCCACAGCAGAGAACTCAGACCAAGAGTGATCCCCCTGGAGAAGGAAATGGCAACCCACTCCAGTATTTTTGCCAAGAAAACCCCATGGACAGTACCAAAAGGCTAAAAGATATGACGCCGGAAGATGAGCCCCTCAGGTCGGAAGGTGTCCAATATGCTACTGAGGAAGAGCAGAGGGCAAGTACAAGTAACCCCAGAAAGAGTGAAGCGGCTGGGCCAAAGCCGAAAGGACCCTCAGTTGTGGATGTGTCTGATGGTGAAAGGAAAGTCCAATGCTGCAAAGAACAATACTACATAGGAACCTGGAATGTAAGATCTATGAATCAAGGTAAGCCTGACGTGGTCAAAAATGAGATGGCAAGACTGAACATCGATATCCTAGGAATCAGTGAACTAAAGTGGACAGGAATGGGCGAATTTAACTCAGAAGACCATTATATCTACTACTGTGGCCAGGAATCTCGTAGAAAAAATGGTGTGGCCTTTATAGTCAACAAGAGAGTGCAAAAGGCAGTACTGGGATACAATCTCAAAAATGACAGAATGATTTCTGTCCGATTCCAAGGCAAACCATTCAACATCACAGTAATCCAAGTCTATGCCCCAACCACTGATGCAGAAGAGGCTGAAGTGGACCGGTTCTATGAAGACCTACAACACCTCATAGAACTAACACCAAAAAATGATGTCCTCATCATCATAGGGGACTGGAATGCTAAAGTAGGAAGTGAAAAGGTAACTGGAATAACAGACAAGTTTGGCCTTGGAAAGCAAAATGAAGCAGGGCAAAGGTTAACAGAGTTTTGTCAAGAGAACACACTGGTCATAGCGAACACCCTTTTCCAACAACCTAAGAGGCGACTCTACACATGGACATCACCAGATGGGCAACACCGAAATCAGATTGACTATATAATTTGCAGTCAAAGATGGAGAAGCTCTATCCAGTCAGTAAAAACAAGACCTGGAGCTGACTGTGGTTCAGATCATGAGCTACTCATTGCAAAATTCAGACTTAAACTGAAGAAAATCGGGAAAACCATGAGGCCATTCAGGTTTGACCTAGATCACATCCCTGATGAATATACAGTAGAGGTGAAGAATAGATTCAAGGGTCTGGATTTGATAGATAGAGTGCCTGAAGAACTATGGACAGAGGTTCGTGACATCGTACAGGAGGCAGCAATCACCACCATACCAAAGAAAAAGAAATGCAAGAAAGCAAAATGGCTTTCTGATGAGGCTTTACAAATAGCAGAGGAAAGAAGGAAAGCGAAAGGCAAAGGCGAAAAGGAAAGATTTACCCAACTGAACGCAGATTTCCAGAGAACAGCAAGGAGAGATAAGGAGGCCTTCCTGAATGAACAGTGCAAAGTAATAGAAGAAAACAATAGAATGGGAAGGACTAGAGATCTCTTCAAGAAAATTGGAGAAATCAAGGGAGCGTTCCATGCAAAGCTGGCCATGATAAAGGACAAAAACGGTAGGGACCTAACAGAAGCAGAAGAGATTAGGAAAAGATGGCAAGAATACACAGAAGAACTATACAAGAAAGACCTCAATGTCCTTGACAAACACGACGGTATAATCACTGACCTTGAGCCAGACATCCTGGAATGTGAAGTTAAATGGGCCTTAGAAAGCATTGCTAACAACAAAGCTAGTGGAGGTGATGGTATTCCAGCTGAGCTATTCAAAGTCTTAGAAGATGATGCTGTTAAAGTGCTGCACTCCATTTGCCAGCAAATTTGGAAAACGCAACAGTGGCCACAGGATTGGAAAAGATCAGTATACATTCCAATCCCAAAGAAGGGCAACGCCAAGGAATGTTCAAACTATCGCACAATTGCACTCATATCACACGCTAGCAAGGTCATGCTCAAGATCCTACAAGCTAGGCTTCAACAGTACGTGGATAGAGAACTACCAGAAGTACAAGCTGGGTTTCGAAGAGGTAGAGGAACTAGAGATCAAATTGCCAACATTCGCTGGATTATGGAGAAAGCAAGAGAGTACCAGAAAAATATCTACTTCTGCTTCATTGACTATGCTAAAGCTTTTGACTGTGTGGATCACAACAAACTATGGCAGGTCCTTAAAGAGATGGGAGTACCAGACCACCTCACATGTCTCTTGAGAAACCTGTATAAGGGCCAAGAAGCGACAGTTAGAACCGGATACGGAACAACTGATTGGTTCAGCATAGGAAAAGGAGTACGACAAGGATGTATACTGTCACCTTGCTTATTTAATATATATGCAGAGTACATCATGCGAAATGCTGGCCTGGATGAATCACAAGCGGGAATTAAGATTGCTGGGGAAAAGATCAACAACCTCAGATATGCAGATGATACCACTCTAATGGCTGAAAGTGAAAAGGATCTAAAGAGCCTCTTGCTCAGAGTAAAAGAGGAGAGCGCAAAAGTGGGCTTGAAGCTCAACATCAAAAAAACTAAGATCATGGCATCCGGCCCCATCACTCCTTGGCAAATAGAAGGGGAAGTCGTGGAAGTAGTGACAGACTTCACGTTCCTGGGATCCCAGATCACCGCAGACTGTGACTGCAGCCATGAAATTAAAAGACGCCTGCTCCTTGGGAGGAAAGCGATGGCGAACCTAAACAGCATGATAAAAAGTAGAGACATCACCCTGCCAACAAAAGTCCGCATGGTCAAAGCAATGGTATTCCCAGTAGTCATGTATGGCTGCGAGAGCTGGACTATAAGGAAGGCCGAGCGCCGAAGAATAGATTCTTTTGAACTATGGTGCTGGAGAAGACTCTTGAGAGTCCCTTGGACTGCAAGAAGAACAAATCAGTCAATCCTCAAAGAAATCAACCCTGACTGTTCCCTGGAAGGCCAGATAATGAAACTGAAGCTCAAATACTTTGGCCACCAAATGAGAAGGGAGCACTCACTGGAGAAGACCCTGATGCTGGGAAAGATTGAAGGTCAAAGAAGACGGGGACGGCAAAGGATGAGATGGTTAGACAGTGTCATTGGGTAAGATGGGCATTGGGGACAGTGCACCACAGTGGTTCTGCTTCTGTCTGGTTGGTCTCAGAAGCTAATGCTGGGATACAACACCTTGATTCTATGGCATCTTTCAGTGGAGTCCTGCAGAGTTCTATTCTGTGTCATCCCTTCCCCCACCTGCTGTTGAACATCTATATGAAACTACTGGAAGGGGTCATCTAGGGCAGTAGTTCTCAACCAGTGGTATGCATACTATCAGAAGGAAACAGAAGATGCAGTGTTTTTAGAACAAGTACTAAGAATTCACCCTCCCTCCACCCCAACTGCTACTGATCTAGCCATGGTGATCCATGGTCTGATTACATCCAGGTTAGATTATTGCAGCCATGAAATTAAAAGACGCCTGCTCCTTGGGAGGAAAGCAATGGCGAACCTAAACAACATGATAAAAAGTAGAAACATCACCCTGCCAACAAAAGTCCGCATGGTCAAAGCAATGGTATTCCCAGTAGTCATGTATGGCTGCAAGAGTTGGACTATAAGGAAGGCCGAGCGCCGAAGAATAGATTCTTTTGAACTATGGTGCTGGAGAAGACTCTTGAGAGTCCCTTGGACTGCAAAAAGATCAAATCAGTCAATCCTAAAAGAAATCAACCCTGACTGTTCCCTGGAAGGCCAGATAATGAAAATGAAGCTCAAATACTTTGGCCACCAAATGAGAAGGGAGCACTCACTGGAGAAGACCCTGATGCTGGGAAAGATTGAAGGTCAAAGAAGACGGGGACGGCAAAGGATGAGATGGTTAGACAGTGTCAGAGATGCAATGAACATGAAATTGAGCAAACTTCAGAGGACGGCAGAAGACAGGAAGGCCTGGCGTGATCTGGTCCATGGGGTTGCGAAGAGTCGGACTCGACTGTGCGACTGAACAACAACAATTATAAGTCCTGCCTGTCTGGGATCCATCTTGTTTATACTTAGGTCAAGTCTGCCTGGCATATGAACTCCTGTGGTGCTGTAAAATGGGGGTGTTCTCCTCCATATTGCCTCTCACTGCTTACACAGTGAGGACACAAAGTGGATTACAGCATTCTCTGCCGGTACTCAGTACCAGAGAGAGATAGAGGAAATGCCATCAAGTTACAGCCAACTCATGGCAACCCAGAGAGTTTTCAAAGCAAGAGATGTTCAGAGGTGGTTTGCCATTGCCTGCCTCTGCTTTCAGGGGAAAGGTTCCTACAACCAAATCCTGCCAGGGAATTCAAAACATTCCACCGCCACCCTCCCTTTTCCCTTCCTTTTTGCAGTGTTCACAACCTGTCCACTGATTGGCTGCCCCCTTCCAGGCTGCTGTTTCAACACAGTCCCCTCCCCTGACGTGCACTTCTTCATCGCCCTGGCAACAGCATGACATCATCACTCAGCCAATTAGGCCTCACTTTGTGATGATGTCACGGAGGGAAAAGGAGGCCAGTTCCGACTGAGGGGCCGTGTAATGCTAGAAGCATTGCCCTCACTCTGAACATGCCAACACTTTCTCCTTCTTTTGAGTTACACCTCCACACACGGAACTGCTGAAAAGTCAGTTTTGTTTGGGTGGGTAAAATATTCTGCCCCGCTCTATTTTGGCTCAAGCATGGCCCTCCCGTGCAGAATGACTTAACTGGACTGACCTGAAAAACTAGCCCTGACCTGGATAGTCCAGGCTAGCATGATCTTGTCAGATCTTGGAAGCTAAGCAGGGTCAGCTCTGGCTAGTATTTGGATGGGTAACCTCCAAGGAATACCAGGAGTGTGACACAGAGGCAGGCAAAGGCAAACCACCTCTGAATCATCTCTTACCTTAAAAACGAGTCTAGCTTGCCACCTAGTGGTGCATAATGCTATAAAATAGCTAGAACCTTTGGCTGCCAGACAGTCTTAGGATCTCCTGGCTATACTATACACATAGCCATACGATAATTATTATTATCTGAGCAAACTTTCTTTCTTTTTTTAGAGTCCCTTTTTCTGTATCTTTACAATAGCCTAGCCTGGCATGTAGAACGAGAGAATCTTCTGATCTAGATAGAATCTGGGCAGGGAAAGATTTAATCTGTTCTGTTTTTGCATACCAGGCTGCTGTTTCTTGACTGTACTATTTCAGAATGCAAGTATTCATGTGATCGGAATACTCTCCATGCCCCCCCCCCAACCCCTGCTCCTACAACATGAGCCTGCTCTGGCTGTGGAAAAGGTATGTGCGGGGAATTTATATCACAGGGCAGTGTGAGTGGCGGGGAGGGGGACCACTCAGTGACTTGAGTGCCTGGCCGGTGTCCCACATGGACTCTCTCATTTTGAATAAGCCCTTCTGCCTTATCTGAGTTCCTCCAGTTATGGAACCTCACTGCGTTACTTAAAGGGAGCCAAGCTGCTTTTAAAACTACCAGTTTCTTTGAGAGAACTGTTGAAAAGCAATATACAGTGTTGTAAAAGAAATGAAATAGAATGAACGTACTCTTGCCCTAACAGCAAGGGATCCCACTGTGCTTTGAGAACCTTTGATCTGTAGGTACCAGCCAATGTATCTGCAATCCTAGGTCCCGTCCCCCCCCCCCGAGATGTTATAAGCTGTCAGTAAAGCGATATATTCTTCCTTCACCTGCCTACCTCGTGAGAGAGAATAAAAATTTTCCATTCCCCGCACACCGTCATATCGCATTACAGCTTCTTAATTAGATTACCCTGCGTGACGAGGGATTTCTCAGACACTATCACCGACTTTACAGCTTGGTTCTTTGTTTATATGGCAAGAGATAAATGCTGTTGACCCGAAGGAAAACTGTGCTACAGCTCAGTGTAGACTTTGAGCTGAAATGATTCCTGGAATCATTTTACAGTCAGAAAAGTCATAACTAGAGGTGAGTTTCTTGGGTTAAGGGTGGGGGGATGATCATTTCAGTATTGCGGAGGATAATTACCTTTGTGGGAGTCGAAGCATTTTTATTCATTTAGCAAATTTTTATTCCACTTCTCCGCTTCCAACCTGGCCTTCTCCATGATGGAATCGTGTGTGTGTGTGTGTGATGTTGGTGATTTTACATTGTAAATGAGCTCCCGTTTATAAATTGTAGGCAAGCTGAGGGTAAATTCCCTGTAGCTGCTTTTCACAGGAGTTGCAAGCCACCATATCTATCTGTTAAGGTAATGACTTCCTCAGGGCCAGTGTCTGGTTCTCCCTTTCTCCTTCCTGCCCTCATCACCCAGTCTTCAAAGTAGCCAATAATAATAAATAATTTGTTCTTTAAAGAATCTCGCACGAGATCCTCATCATGGAATGCATATCTTGTTTGGAAAGGTGGACATGGGCTAGGGCAGTGATGGCGAACCTTTTAGAGACTGAGTGCCCAAAATGTGACCCAAAAGCCACTTATTTATCGCAAAGTGCCAACACGGCAATTTAACCTGAATACTCAGGTTTTACTTTAGAAAAAACAACTCATACATTAACTTAAGATGATCCAAACAAAGTAAGGAAAGCAATCCCAAATGCTTTCATTTACTTAAAATTATTTGGTAGAGAATTCGACACTTTAATGATGGTCTGGACCTGGCTGGGGCGATGGCACACGTGCCCACAGAGAGGGCTCTGAGTGCCACCTCTGGCACCCGTGCCGTAAGTTCACCACCACTGGGCTAGGGTTACTGTTTGCCTGCTTTCAGCAGGGGACCCCCCCACCGTCACTCTCCATTCACCTGCTGCTGTTCAATAGGGCGGTGGGAGGGAGACAGAATTCTGCGATGCTGTGATGTCGTTTTGATGTCATTTCTGGCTAAAAAACAGGAAACTATGTCCTTGTGTCACACAGTACACTAGGAATCCTCCTGATCTCTATGGCAAAGCCCACAGAGATCAGGGGGAGTCCTAAAGTGTCAAGCAACACAGTGACATCACTTCCAGTTTTTTTGGCCAGAAATGATGTTGCTGCCCAATACTATTTCCCTCATGCCCTCCGCCAGAGTTCCCTCTAAGCTGAGTCAGTGTGAGCTAGCTCACAGTTTTTTAGCCTCCGGCTAATACCTTTTTGTCTTAGCTCAGGAAGGATGGCTCCAGAGCAAACTAATTTATGCAAGAGCCAAATTGCTGGCTCACAACTTTAATTCCAGTAGCTCACAAAGTAGAATTTTTGCTCACAAGACTCCATAACTTAGAGGGAGCATTGCCCTCCACCCTCCTTAGTTCTCCTACCAGTCGCCTGCCAAGGTCTGACAAATCTTCATATGGGCATCTCTTCCTCCTCTCCGATGGCACTCCAGCCACAGACTGGTTCTCCTTCAAGCATGCATAACAGCAGCATTGCTTGGCTGCAGTATTTGTTCCTGATTGCTCATGCATATGTTCCATTAAAATAAACAACATCTGGGTAGACTCTTAGTGTGTGAGAATAAGCGCCTCCCCCTAAAGAGACTTGAGTAGGATGTGGTCACAAGCCTTCAAGATCTTCACTGTTTCTGATTTGGGCAGAAGATAAGGTGTTTGTGAAGATTGTGGTTTGTGTTGTGTGAGCTGAGGATACAGAGTAGGCCAACCCCATAAAAACCTGGGAAATAGTTTGCCAGGTCAGAACAAAACCCTCTTCAGAATGTCATGTTTGTAGCTAATAGACTTTTTTTGGTGCTGACTTTTAGATGCAGAACTAGACCTGACTGATACAGCGATCATGACATACAAGGTTCCTGAGACTATCATTTTATCTTGCAAGCAGGGCTATTTTTGGGCAGGAACGCACAGGAACGGAGTTCCGTCTGGCTCCCAAGTTGGCCACGCCCAGCAGGAACTCATTAGCATAATAGGCCACGCCCAACAGCAGAAACTCATTAGGATTGGCTACATTAGGGGTGTGTGGCCTAACATGCAAAGGAGTTCCTGCTACAAAAAAGCCCTGGGTTTTGACAACAAACAAGGTAAACAGAATAAGAAGCAAAAGGTGGATGTGGCTGGATGACCACACTTCTGGTAACATGGGAATGCGGCTTAATATGCTAATGAGTGGTGCAGTCAGGGGTGTGGCCTAATATGCTAATGAGTTTCTGCTGCTGGGTGTGGCCTATTATGCTAACGAGTTCCTGCTGGACTTTTTCTACAAAAAAAGCCCTGCTTGCAAGCATGTGGGGGTGGGGTGGGGATTGTCTTCCCAGCTGCACAAAAAAGCATCCCTGCATGTAGACAGCAAACACATTTATTTTCTGTACCCCATCTTATATCCTCAGGCCAAAAACAGTTAACAAAGCCGCAAAAGTTGCAAGGACACGGAAACGTCAAAAGCAAGTTAAAAAACAATACATCAGACTAGTATATGAGAACCACCTGCTAGTTTTCCACCGGCAGGGAGATTTTGGTGCAAGGAATATCCAAGCATGTGATCCTCCTACTGCAATCTGAAGTGGCGCAGGAATTATGTCCTGTGTGATTCATCTCAATGTAATAGTGGGGAGCCCACAAGGATTTGCAGGAGTCATTTCATTTTCCCCTCTCCCCTCTCCCACACTAGTTCCTTTTTCTCTCCTCCCGGCATTCCCCATATGCTCCCTCCTTTCCCTGCTTCCTTCTCTCCTTCCCACTCACCAATCAACGTTTCTTTTATCTGCACCACCCCAGTTTTCAGCTTTTTAAATAATTTATTTACTCAATTTATACTACACGTTTCTCCCCATTGGGGACCCAAAGCACCTTACATTGTTTTCTTGTCCTCCATTTTACTCTCACAACAACCCCGGGAAACAGTGAATGGCCCAAGTTCACCCAGCAAGTTTTCATGGCAGAGTGTGAACCTGGATATCCCCGATCCTAATCTGTCTAACAACCAGGGGTCATTTCGTAGAAAAAGAGCTAGGGGAACTCATTAGCATAACTCATTAGCATATGCCACACCCCCTGACATTAGGGGCCCGGCGGTGGACCTGCAAGGCCAGCGGGAGTGCGAGGAAGCCCCGCCAAGGCCCTCCCTGGCCCCAGGCAGGCAGGGGTGGGGAGAGGCGGGGAGGAAGCAACTTACCCTCCCTCTTCTCCTGCCTCCTCCTGGCTGAATGAGGGCTGGAAGCGGGGTGGCCGGAAGCAGGGGGCGGGGCTTCATCATGTGCCCCACCCCCCTGCACCTCACCCGGGGGAACTGCGTTCCCCTGCGATCCCCCCCGAAATGACCTCTGCTAACAACTATCCAGCACTGGCTCTCAGCTTTCTTTCCTCCCCTCCTCCCAGCAGCCTCTCCCTGAGAAAAGGCTGGCCAAGTTGCAAAAGTTGTGCAGTAGCAAGTCACTCAGTTGATTGTGTGGTGGCCACTGCTGGGCCAAACCAAGTTTTACAAGTTTTATGGAAGCTACTGGTGGGCCTAGACAGGTTGTGTGACATCAAGTAGTAGCCATCACTGCAACTGGGTGAGCTGCACAAATTGCATGGTAGCAAGTTGCCTGGTGGTTGCCCAATAATTCCTCCCTCTAGAGCAAGAAGGAAGGGAGTAGGGCGGACTGGGAGGCCAAAAGAGCCTTCCCCCTCTCATTTACTGAAACAAGCCCAGGTTTGAAGGCTGGCACTATTGTTATGGTTGCCTAGCAACCCCACAATGACCACTGAGATCTCAGAGGACATCTGTTTCTTAAACGTTTAAGTGGTGCTTATATTAATTTGGGAGGGGGTTTAGCCCCCAATGTCTTTTTTATTTCGAAATGTTCTGCAAACATAGCTAGGGCTTTTCTCAGGCTTGTAAAAAGATCTGTCTTGTCTGTTCATGGCTCCAATCTCTGGATTTAAGTATACACAGATGGGGCCAAGTTGAGAATTATATATATTAATAGACCCACCATGACAAAAGCTGTGGGGAAGACCAATGACGGTGTGACCTTGGGATCGGACGAGGTGTGGGATCATACGTCCCTGCAAAGCTGCACCTTCTTTTGTAATGCAAAAGTTCAGCAAAGCTGCAGGGCCCTTCTCCGCTTCCCAAAGCCGAAAAGCTTGCTTTACGTGCAGATTATTGAGACCTCTGGGAACCAGGTGAGGGCTGGCTTTATATTAGGCAAAGTGAGGCAGTCTGCTTAAGGCAATGGAACTTGCCATCCCAAGCAGAGGTGCCTGGTCTGAGATAATGACCACCTGGCACGAGCCACTCAATTCCACGTTTTGTTTGGGTAGCTAGTAGAGAGTTTATTTCTGTTACCAGATGCAAAGCCAGAATTTCCTCCTGGGCTTATGCTGGCTTACGCATCTTGTAACTTCAGTGGAGAATGTTTGGAAGTGTAATTGATGCTGAAGTTCTTCAGTAATTAGATCCTCCACTGCTTCTTCCAAGAGAATATAACTCCACAGATACCAAGAAGCAAATATGCTTACATAATAAAGAGACAGTATCTGGCTGCAGAAGCCACATGCTTGGAGGTGCTTTTGCATTTGGTTTTTTTTTATTATTACAGGATCTGGAAGTCCATTTCAATAGGATTTCACAAATATTATTTCCCCCACACAGCGGGGTATTCACTCCGATTCTTCAGTAACTGCTTCCATCCTGGCCGAGGTTTTAGCTGTGTCACTCCAGATGACGGTAATGAAACTGTGTTCGCATTTGCAGCTGTAGTGTAGAACAGTTGTGTTGTGTTCATGTGTTCCGCATAGTTCAGAGGAGCTGGTATATAAGTGCAATTCAATAGGTTTATCAGTGGGAGTAATAGCTTGCTTCTCTCTGCATTCTAATACTGAGCTGAGGTGTGGCAGGGTAAACTTCTGCAAACCAGTATTGTAAGAATAGCTTGGCGATGGTACACTCAACTCTATCATTAGTTCAAGGCATATGCATTCCTGTGAGTGGGGAGCTATTGGGTCCGGCCGCTAGAACAAGAGGAGGAAGGGTGGTAACATGAGGAGGCTGGTTCCTTATTCCCGTGCTTTGGACCAGGAAACAGGATGGGGAGAGTGCTGTGATATGATATGTGGTGGTCCACACCTTGTTTTCAGGTTCAGAGCTTTCAAACTCTCCTCAGTGTTTTTGGATGAATTCATGAATAAGATGCGAATATGGAATGAATAAGGAACTGGGAATAAGGAACCAACTTCAGCCTCCTTGTGTGTGTGTGTGTGTGTGAGTGAGAGAGTGAGTGTGTGAGTGTGTTCAGATCCCTACTCACCCACAGGGCTCTTTGTGTAGAAAAAGCCCAGCAGGAACTCATTAGCACAATAGGCCACACCCAACAGCAAGAACTCATTAGCATATTAGTCCACACCCCTGACAGCACCGCTCATTAGCCCATTAGGCCACACCACCATGTTACCAGAAGTGTGGTCATCCAGCCACACCCACCTTTCCCTTCTTATTCTGTTTACCTTGTTTGTTGTCAAAACCCAGGGCTTTTTAAACTCCTTTGCATGTTAGGCCACACACCCCTAATGTAGCCAATCCTAATGAAGAGAAGAGGAGGAGGAGGAGGAGGAGGAGGAGGAGACTGGATTTATACCCCGCCCTTCACTTGGAGTCTCAGAGCGGCGTACAAACTCCTGTCCCTTCCCCTCCCCACAACAGACACCCTGTGAGGTGGGTTGGGCTGAGAGAACTCTGACACAAACTGCTCTTTTTCAAGGACAGCTGTGCCAGAGCTTGTGACTGACCCAAGGTCACATCAGCAGGTGCAAGTGGAGGAGTGGGGACTCAAACCCGGTTCTCCCAGATTAGAGTCCGCACACTTAACCACTACACCAAACTGGCTCTCAGCTTCTGCTATTGGGTGTGGCCTATATTATGCTAATGAGTTCCTGCTGGCGTGGCCAACTTGGGAGCCAGCCGGAACTCCGTTCCTGCCCCAAAATAGCCCTGCTCACCCGTGAAGCATGCTAAGTGATCTTGAGCCAGTCGCTCTTTCTCAGCCTAATCTCCTTTACAGAATTTGTAGCGAGGATAAGGCTTGGGTGGGGTGACTATATACATCACTTTGGTCTTCTTGGAAGAAGGTTGAGATAAAAAGATAAACACATTCTGCATGAATACAACAATACTTCTGACAATTGAGCAAGCCGGTTTTAACAGTGAGGTCAATTCAGTTGAAGAATGTAACCTTCCCTCCCCCCGGCAAACTTTGTAACTTAAATATTTTTGTTTGCTTTCTAAGCAGAACTCCGTGTCACATTCTGTAATTTTTAAAAAGGGATGGGTTTTGTTTTCACAAAACACAGCCTCTGGGATGGACTCTTTCTCCTGGGGACAATTTTTCTGCCCAAAAATTGACCATTTATGCAGGGGTCATTTCGTAGAAAAAGAGCTAGGGGGACTCATTAGTATAACTCATTAGCATATGCCACACACCCTGACATCACCGGAAGTGTGTCCTCCCCACAGCCGGCGGCGACCTCCAGCGGGCACCAGCAGGGAGCTCCAGGCCCCGTCCTCCCGCACCTCACCCGGGGGGATGGCGTCCCCCCGCATCCCCCCCCAAATGACCCCTGCATTTATGCCTGTTGGGGGGTGGGGTACCATTTTCCCCAGCAAAGGTAAAAATGGTTTGGGGTGGCCATTGTGGATAAGCAAACTGCCCAGGGGGGGGGGATTTTGAGGAATACCTCTTCCTCTCGCCACCACGGTACCACCTTTCAAATTTGCACTTTTAGCAGCTGCATTTTACCGAAGCAAAAAAGATGTATTAAAGACCCACTGAACTGTCTATATGTTTGGCCTTCTGTTGCTGAAAGACAATAAGATCAGAGTTTGTATGTAGTGGCGCCTTGAAGACCAACAGAGTTTAATTCTGGGTATAGGCTTTCACAGGGCTTTTTTGGTAGAAAAAGTACAGCAGGAACTCATTAGCATAATAGGGCACACCTAACAGCAGGAACTCATTAGCATATTAGGCCACACCCATGACAGCACAGCTCATTAGCATATTGGGGCACACACCCATGCCTTCCCTTGGCTTGCCCGGGTACCCCATGGCTGCAGGGAAACCTGGGCAAACCAGCCCTTGGAGGGGAGGGGAGGCAGTTTAAACTGCCTTCCCTTGGCTTGCCTGGGTGCCCCGCGGCTGCAAGGAGCCTGGGCAAACTGGCCCTTGGACAGGCCAGGGAAGGCACGGGGAGGCATTTAAATGGCTCCCTGATCCTTCCAGAGCCCCCCTGGCCTGCCCAACATGGAGTTGCTGGGCGGGGGGTCACTCTTCAGGCCTTCCCTCTGTAGATACACACACAAAGGTTTTGGATATAGTGGGCGTGGCCAACTCTGAAGCCAGCCAGAACTCCATTCCTGTGCGTTCCTGCCCAAAAATAGCCCGCTTTCATGTGCATACACAATAATTCAGATACATGAAAAGGGAGTCGCTTGCGCTAATGGGTGGGGTTTAATTGCAGAGATCTCACATGGTTTGGGCTGGATTTTTGGGTCTCACATGAAGGGAGAGAACAAGGTTTGAGAGTCTCACATGAAGGGAGAGAATGCACTTCAGTGAGCCAGTTTTGTACAGAGGCTACCTGGATAAACCAAGGAAGAGAATGATACCACCCTGCACCCATAGAGAATCGTGGCCAAGGGCTGCTTCCAGTTTTTGCTTCTGGATCTGTGTAATTCTACTTCCCCCCCCCCTCAATCTTTACAGTTGTAGGATGGGGCAGTAGGGGGTGAATCCAAACACAGCACGGATCTGAATAATATTATGGGATGAGTCAGAGGCGTTCCTGAAATTTCAGAGGCAGTCTACTATGTAGCACAAGGAACCAGGGCTGAAAAAATAAATCATTGGGGAGATCTGCATGGCACTTGTGCAAGCTATTTGAGCTGTGGCTGCATTGCTCAGGATGGATCCGTCGGCTAAGCGCTGGTCTTAGTGATTTTGTGGTCCTGCTGGGCAAAAGTCCAGGATGGGCCTCCCCACATCACCTTTATTCCTGCCCAATCCACATGAACACATGAAACTGTCTTCTGCTGAATCAGACCCCTGCAAGTCAGTATTACCTACAATACAATGCAAGCATCAGCCCTCCAGGGTCTTTCACATCACCCACGGTCAGATCCTTTGACTGGAGATGCCAGAGATTGAACCTGGGACCTTCTGCATGCCAAGCAGATGCTCTGCCACTGAGCCACAGGCTCTCCCCGATCCACTTTGAACAAGAATAATACGCCCAATTTTTGCAGTGCATGTCCCTTCAAAAATGCACCACAGTTAGTCTTGACCTGGAGGTGTCCATGACTTCCAGGCATGGGCACACTCGCAGATGCACACACACACACAGATGCCAAAAATGTGCCACAGTTTGTGTTCGACTTTACTCTGTTTCCCCTCTGGCTGTCAGGGACTGCCCCCCCCCTAGCATAGGGTCCTGCCAATTTGCCCAAGCTGCCCATAGGTAAGACCACCGCACCTCGTCCGTCTCCTCTGCCCTCCTCCCATCTCAGAGGCCCTGCGCATAATTCACAATGAAAGATGCCATGGGGGAATACCTATGAAAGCAACAAACACCCACGTAAGTAATAATGGCAATTAAAAGCAAACTAGTAGGCTGGTCTGATGACATTCCTGTGGCAGCCTTGAAGGAAGGAAAGAAAGAAAGAAAAAAACCTGTCTAGTATCACGCAGAGAATGCCAGGTACCTGGATAAACAAAATTATAGTCCCAGATTTCAAGAGGTGAGGAAGAAAAGGAGGAGGAAGAGGAGGAGGAGGAAGAAGAAGAAGACGAAGAATTGGTTATCTACCCTACTCTTCACTACCTGAAGGAGTCTTTGAGCAGCTTTCAATCTCCTTCACTTCCCTTCTCCCCACAACAGACACCCTGTAAGGTAGGTGGGTCTGAGAGAGCTCTTTGAGAGCCGTGACTGACCCAAGGTCACCCAGCTGGTTTCATGTGGAGGAGCGGGGAATCAAACCCGGCTCTCCAGATAAGAGTCCGCCCTGGTATCAAGGTAATGGATGATGTCATGAAGGTGGTGTGGGGAAGGATCATAGCCAGGGCTGCCTGCTTTGGGTTGGCAAAATTCCTGGCAATTTGGGGGCAGAGACTGGAGAGAGTGGAGTTTGGGGAGGCGCGCAAGTTCAGCAAATTCAGCAGGGATGTGATGATACAGCGTCCACTACCCGAAGTGGTCATTTTCATCAGGGGAACTGATCTCCTTCCCGGGGGTGCTCACTGGAGGCTGGTAACCCTAGCCATTGCATCAGCCACAAGCGGAAACTGAAGTCAGTTCTAACCAGGTTGGCTTTAGTCCAAGGATGAGTGCAGTGGAGGCGGTCTTTACACTGTTGCCCTGTTACACTACTGCCAACCAGTGTTCCCTCTAAGCTGAGTTAGTGTGAGCTAGCTCACACTTTCTTAGCCTCCAGCTCACACATTTTTATCTCAGCCCAGGAAGGAAGCCTCCAGAGCAACCTAATTGATGCAGCAGCCAACCCGCTCGCTCACAACTGTAATGCCAGCAGCTCACAGAGCAGGATTCTTGCTCACAAGACTCCACGGCTTAGAGGGAGCATTGCTGTCAACCTACCTCACAGGGTGTCTGTTGTGGGGAGAGGAAGGGAAGGAGATTGTAAGACGCTCTGAGACTCCGAGTGAAGGTCGGGGTATAAATCCAATCTCCTCCTCCTCCTCCTCACCGGGAACCCAAACCAAACTCTCTGTATGGCTGTGCATAGCAGTGCCATTGTGTTGGATTCAACTATACCACAGACTACAGCTCCCAGATGAGAGGTTTTCCTGGCACAGTTTAAATCTGAACAAGCCCACATGGACTTTGAGGCTCCATAAGATGATAACACTAATAAGGTGCCCACATGGGTCAGATTCATGAAAGTGGTGGGGCTAAAGAGCTGGTGGAAGTATCCGGTCTGACAGCACAAGCTCAGTGATTTGGGGAAGTCCCTGGCTCAGATTTTACCCGTGTAGCATGTTTCTTCTAGCAGGGCTCCCATGAAGACAGACCAGGTGCTGGTATCTTCAGTAGTTTCATGGGAGAAGGATTTTTCTCATCTCTGTTTTTGGGTCTTACTGCATTTTTAAAAGGTGCTTTAGAGCAGCTTTGTGCATGTGTGACGTGCCATCAAGTTGCAGCTGACTTAAGGTGACCCTGTAGGGTTTTCACGACAAGAGACTAACAGAGTTGGATTGCCATTACCTGCCTCTGCATCGGGACCCTGGACTTCCTTGGTGGTCTCCCATCCAAATACTAACCAGGGCCGATGCTGCTTAGCTCCCAAGATCTGACAAGATTGAGAAAGCCTGTGCCATCCAGGTCAGGGCATAGCACCTTTACACCACAATCAAAAAGCAAGATGCACATTGCCGTCGGGTTGAGCCTGTTGCTGCTTTTTCATGTAAAGGATATAGGAAGAGCTAGGCCAAAAAGACAAGTAGGGATAAGACAGGTTTGCTGCTGCTATTGTTCAATGAGATGGGTCTATGTTTTGCCATAGATCTTCTGGATAATTTTGGTAAATCTGTAGTCCCTTGTTATGCACAAAAAGGGGTCTCGTGTTGCGTCTGGTGGTGCACCCACAGCACAACAGTCTTGCTGTGAGAAATCGTATCCTGTTAATATTTTCTTTTCAATGCAACCATTAAAGACTGTTTAAATCAGGGGTCCCAAACATGGTGCCTGCCAGCACCTTTCTTGGTCCCGGCAGGGGTTCCTCCAGCCACCGGCCAGCAGGGGAATCCCCGCCCCCAAACAACAGTGGTGCTGTGCAGTGTCCCCGATGGGATTACGTCACCCAGATGTGATGTCATCATGTCGGGGGCATCGCATGGTGACGCTCTGGTTTGAGGGCAAAACGCCATGATTTTAAGCCCCTTTCACCATAGCATTTTGCCCTCGGACCAAAGCGTCACTGCACAACATCCCCGATATGATGTCACTTCTGGGTGATGTCATCATGTTGGGGGTGTCCCGGAACACCCCCCAAATCCCCCCCCATGTGACGAGTGGACCCGGCAACCCTAACGAACACAGTTTGTTTTATTCTTTCTCACCGCTCTTTCCCAATGTATTTTTAACTAGCAGAAAAGCCCGTTGTGAAACCGATACAACGGGATCTAGAAAGATGTGGTCTGTAACTAACGCATAGGCTGGATGGTGGTAAGGTAAACAGTAGTGGGTGAGGGTGGGAGGGGGGTGGGGGAATGGCGCCAGCGGCCGGAGGCCTCTGCATCCCCTTGCTGGCCCTGGAGTGAGTGGGGGGGAAGGGACCCGGCCTCCAGTTGTATTCAATTATATATAAGGAGAGATTGCCCCACTTCTCCCCTGCACTTGGGCTTCCTCTGTGTGTGCGGCTCTGCCCCCTGGGGCAGCCATTTTGCGTTTGCGCCCATCGCCCTGTGTCAGAATTCCAAATGGGCCCGCAGGCTCCGAAACAATGGAGACGTCTGGTTTAAATACTATTATTAAATATTTAGAGAATCCCTGCTTGCCCCCCTTTGCATCCGACCACTCTCCAGTGTCTTTAAGACAGCTGCTTAGAAAACTTGATTCTGAAGGCTACCTGGATGCCAAAGGAACTGCCATAGCATGGCTGTTTTCCACATTGTTCTCCTCTTGTTGGCAAGGCTTATGCCAACCGATGCAGCTACTTCCCTCCCCCCAAAAAAGCCTCATAGGCTGGTGAATGTTTGCCTACCACTGCAACTCCATGGCAGGGGAGAAAAAAATGCCATTTGTTTAATTTCTGCCTGTCACAAAACTGCCAAATGAATTGAAAAGGAATACAGACATGAGAATCTAATCCAGTAGCCTAAGCTAAATGCTATATGCTTTTTTAAAACAATAAATATTCAAATAACTTCTTAAGGTTTTTTGTTTTTTGCATTATGAAATATTCATAAATAATATCCAATATTCTATTGTTTTATATATATGCAATGAAAAATAGACTTGTTATTTGAATATTTATTGTTTAAAAAGCATACAGCATTTAGCTTAGGCTATTAGATTAGACAAAACTGCTAAAAGCACAGGCCCCTTCACCGGGGAAAGATGGAAACTTCACGTTATCGGTTTGAAAAATAGATGAACCCTCCTCTCCTCATCCTTTTGCTTCGCAGAGAAAGCTCTGCTTGGCATGCAGCTGAAGAGATGGGGAAAGCTTCGTATGAAATATTTATTTATGCCGCGCAGCTGTTAAAGGCACCAGCAAAGCCTGCCAGAGAAGCGCTTGGCATCCCGAAGCAAGAGCCATCAGCCAAGGGATTCCAGCAGCGGATTAGCCTGACATCACCGTCCCTTGCCAAACTGAGGGTGACTGACAGGCTGATCACATGGCATGTGATGACTGCTAACGGTCGTCATGGTGAAAATATAGCATCCTTTCATCACTATCGAGTTCTATTTTTTTTGCATTATGAAATATTCATAAATAATATCCAATATTGTATTGTTTTATATATATGCAATGAAAAAATAGACTTGTTATTTGAATATTTATTGTTTAAAAAAGCATACAGCATTTAGCTTAGGCTATTAGATTAGACAAAACTGCTAAAAGCACAGGCCCCTTCACCGGGGAAAGATGGAAACTTCACGTTATCGGTTTGAAAAATAGATGAAACCTCCTCTCCTCATCCTTTTGCTTCGCAGAGAAAGCTCTGCTTGGCATGCAGCTGAAGAGATGGGGAAAGCTTCGTATGAAATATTTATTTATGCCGCGCAGCTGTTAAAGGCACCAGCAAAGCCTGCCAGAGAAGCGCTTGGCATCCCGAAGCAAGAGCCATCAGCCAAGGGATTCCAGCAGCGGATTAGCCTGACATCACCGTCCCTTGCCAAACTGAGGGTGACTGACAGGCTGATCACATGGCATGTGATGACTGCTAACGGTCGTCATGGTGAAAATATAGCATCCTTTCATCACTATCGAGTTCTATCGTTCTCTTACCATAAGCTTGGGGACCTGTGAGGAATCATGGAGGAGGAGACATTCTGGAAATATGACCAATCCCTGTCTTCCCTCCTTTGTTGGTCTTTCCCATCAAGTCACAGCTGACGTACGGGGACCCCATAGAGTTTACAAGGCAAGAGATGTTCAGAGGTGGTTTGCCATTGCCTGCCTCGGCAGCATGACCCTGGTATTCCTTGAAGGCCTCCCATCCAAGTACTAGCCAGGGCCAACCCTGCTTAGCTTCTGAATATAGTCAAGAAACCTAACACTTAGGCAGAAAAACTCTTAAAGGAGACCAGTTTGTTGAGAGAGCATTAGAACGGATCCTAGAGGTCACCTACTCCAACCCCCTTGCTCAGTGCAGGAATTAGTCAACCACAGCACCCCACTCTGCTTCAAGGAGCGCACATCTTTTTAAAGTGCTTTAAAATGGATACATTCTTGTGGAGTTGTGCCTTTAAGAAAGGGGGCAGAGCCCCCAAAAGCCCCACCGTAGCTGCTCACAACTTTCCACCCCTTCTGGAGCACTTACAATCCTTTCCAGGCTATTTTAAAGACGGATGTTTTAAATTGTAAAGTCATTTTTTTCCTGTTTAATCGAGGTGTCCACCCGAAGGAGACGGACAGCGCCATCCCATGCAGAGTTACACCCTTCTAAATCCATTGACTTTGTTGGACATAGCAGAGTGTAACTCTGTTTCAAAGGGCACCGAGGGAGTCTCCTACCCTTGCCTGTCCTTTTACGTCATTTGCATGGGGCCAGCCAGTTTACTATTAGATCAAGTGATACCAGACGTCGGCACAGATTGGGTGCCCTTTCTCTGCACTTTCGCATGACCTGGGAAAGGAGGGGAAAGGTGGGCAAACGCAACCCAAAGATCAAACCTACTGGTCCGCTTATCTGGTTAACTCAAGAGACCTTCCTTCCTAGGAAGGCCAGACACAAAATAAATACGCCTTAACACCACCCCATCACTGGCCAGCATCATTCAGCCAAACACATTTGAGAGTTATCTGAAACAGCAAAGTGGCCTGATCCAAAAGGAACAAGGACTTCGAGCCTGGAGCATTATGTGCAATGCTGTAACACACACACACACCTTTTTTTGGGGGGGGGTCCTTTAACTCTTCCATTCCCAGCTGTTTGTCATCTGGAAACTGCCTGCCCATGCAGATGTGCTTTTCTGCCTAAAAGATAAAAGACAGGGACAACCCTTGGGGAGGAAAGCAACTGAGTTGCCGTTTTTGAGAAATGGCTGGCAAAGGGGCCACGTGGGTCTGCCCCTCTATCTGAAACCATGCCACGCTACATTCCATGATAATACCATCGTGGAAAAGTATCATGAAACTCCTTGTCACGTGCACAGTTTATATATCTGTGCTGCACCTACGAACTAGAAGAATTGTTTCCCCGGGGTGGTTAACGACATATGAATACAGAACCTTAAAGCGCAGCATAAAAATGCAAATTCTATTTAAAACCTGAAACCACACAAAGATTCTATCAGTCTGGGCCTGTACCTATTAGGGTTGCCAAGTTGTTTTTACTCACCGGTGGGGGAGCGTTCCTTCGGTCCGGGAGCTGCTGCGGCATGACGTAGAGCACGTTGGGGGCGTGGCCCCAATTGTTGGAGGGAAAACCATAGCGTCACTTCCTGTGGTGGTCTGGCGGCGCGCACGCGCGCTTACCTCAGCAGCTCCCGGAACGAAGGAATGCTCCCCCGCCGGTGAGTAAGAATGACTTGGCAACCCTACCTAGGTCATCCAGCAGCTGCGAGTGGAGGAGTGGGGAATCAAACCCGGTTCTCCCAGATTAGAGTCCATGCACTTAACCACTACACCAAATATACCATTGCCCATTTTCAGATCACAGCAGTTCTATTCTGCACAAGATGTGAACCTCTCTGCTCAGTAGGGGGAAAAAATTACAGGGAACATTGGTGAGGAGGGTCTCCCTCACCCCTTTGGACTGTAATTTCCTCTTAGCCACAGCATCTGATGGATTGTATTTGGTGCTTCTTTTTTACCTTTTAGGAATGGTAGGTTTGCAAATGACCTGGTCCAGGCTAACCTGATTTCATCAGATCTCAGAAGCTAAGCAGG
>NW_015167654.1:58860-65176 GCF_001447785.1 Gekko japonicus
TTTTGAGAAAGGGGGCCCCCCCCCCCCCCCCGCTTTAAATAGACCAGGGATCCTTAATCTTTTTGAGCCTGTGGGCACCTTTGAAAAAATTCTGACACAGCATGGTGGTGCAGCTTCAAAATGGCTGCCTCAGTTTATCTTCAATCACACAGTGAAGAACCTCATGCTAGGGTTGCGAGGTCCCCCTTGGACACCTGGGGAGATAGTGTTGCCAGATCCAGGTTGAGAAACTCCTGGAGATTTGGGGACGGAGCCCGGGGAGGACAGTGACCTCAGTGGGGTACACAAAGCAGCCATTTTCTCCAGGGGAACTGATCTCTGTAGTCTGGAGATGAGCTGTAATTCCAGGGGATTCCCCAGGTCCCATCTGGTGGCTGGCAGCCCTACCTCAGAGCCAGTTTGGTGTAGTGGTTAGGAGCGCGGACTGTAATCTGGAAGAGCCGGGTTTGACTCCCCACTCCTCCACATGCAGCTGCCGATGTGACCTTGGGCCAGTCACAGGTTCTCTCAGAGCTCTCTCAGCCCCACCTATCTCACAGGGTGTCTGTTGTGGGAAGGAGAACAGAAAGGAGATTGTAAGCCGCTCTGAGACTCCTTTGGGTAGTGAAGGGTGAGGTATAAATCCAGTCTCCTCCTCCTCCTCATGCAGTGATGGCAGCTGCTGCCAAAGCAATGTTTTTTTAAGAATCTGCAGAGCCAATCAGCTCTCCAGTTTCCAGTCAAAATCTTTACCTGCTGCTATGGGCCCCACCTGGCGCCACCCACTTTCTAAAAACACTTGGCTAGGGCGCTAGGATAGGTGTTGGCGAGCACCCTGTAGGGAACCCCTGGAAGTGAAGCTATCTGAAGCACGCCTTCAGGCGAGCAAACTGATGATAAAAGCAGGATGATATTTTCTATTTAAAATTAAAGCTGTGCTTTAAGTGGAAGCTCAGTTCTGTACCAAATGCCAAATTCTGTGCTTCCAACAGGGGCTAAGGGAGTGACACTTTGAGAACTGCAAACTGTTGCATTTGTAGGATGCAGGATCTCTGAAAAGGGGCACGTGCCTGTTAGCTTCTGTAACAAAGGATCCATCATCTAGCCTTTTTATGCCACACTACATTAAAAAGGCCAAGGTCGCTTGGGAGACAATCCAGACTGTTTCAAAGTGGTTATGACATACTGTTGATAGCAACGTACAAACCTCTTCTACACAAGGAAAACTCTAACCTTTGCCAATCTGTGAGCTTCTAAAGAAAGCAAGAAATTGAGGGAGGGGTAACCCACCAGGTTTTGCTGGGGGTCATGCTATAATGCTACTGGGTGGACTGCTAGGTTTGCCGGCCTTCACGTAGCGGCTGGAGAACTCCTGGGGTTACATCGGATCTCCAGGCGACAGAGATCAGTTCACCTAGAGAAAATGGCCATTCTGGAAGGTGGACTCTATGGCCTTACAGTTCATTGAAATCCTCCCCCTCCCCAAACCCTGCTCTCCTCAGGCTCCGCCTCCAAAATCTCCAGGTTTTCCCCAACTCAGAGCTGGCAACCATATTGCACTGGGAAGCGTTCCTTCTCTAGAGGTGCCAGTTCTGGTTTGGGAAATACCTGGAGGTTTGGGGGGGCGGAGCCTAAAGAGGGCAGGTTTTGGGGAGGGGACAGACTTTGGTGGGGCATATAGAGTCCACCCTCCAAGGCAGTCATGTTCTCCAGGGAAACTGATCTCCTTTCTGGGAGACCTCCAGTCACTACCTAGAAGCTGGCGAACCTCGACATTCACCCTATTCACTGATCTACTGAATTTGTTCAGGAGTCAAATATGGTCGGTGAAGCGGTCTATGAATTTCAGCAACGTTCTCATCTGAGAATATATAGGACCAGGGCTATTTTTGGGCAGGAATGCACAGGAACGGAGTTCCGGCTGGCTCCCAAGTTGGCCACGCCCAGCAGGAACTCATTAGCATAACAGGCCACACCCAACAGCAGAAACTCATTAGGATTGGCTACATTACGGGTGTGTGGCCTAACATGCAAAGGAGTTCCTGCTACAAAAAAAGGCCCTGGGTTTTGACAACAAACAAGGTAAACAGAATAACAAGCAAAAGGTGGGTGTGGCTGAATAAGCACACTTCTGGTAACATGGGGGTGCGGCCTAATGTGCTAATGAGATGTGCTGTCAGGGGTGTGGCCCAATAGGGTAATGAGTTCCTGCTGTTGGGTGTGGCCCATTATGCTAATGAGTTCCTGCTGGGCTTTTTCTACAAAAAGAGCCCTGTTAGGACTACTGTCATTCTAGGTAGAAAAATCAGCTTGAATTTCTTGGGAAAACTTTGAAGAGTGTTACCGCTGTTTGTTTGTGTTTGGTCGACTGGTTTTGTTGTGGTTGTTAAATTAGACGCACTGGCACGTCAAGGCTGTAATGCCACGTAGGAACTTGAAAACAGTAATTGAGCAGAGCGGGACATAGCTGTTAGTGAGGATGCTGGCTGGATCCATCCCACACATTTGTTTATATAAAACTCCGAAAACTACCACAAGCTCGGCAGTGCCAAGGTACAAAGACTCATTCAAGGGCCTGCTGGCATGCATGCATGGGCGGGGGTCAGTTCACAGGTATGAGTGACCTCATGTAGGTCGGGGAGGGGCAGGGAGCCAGGTCAGCTGGTGCAGTACCGCTCTCCCCGTGTGTTTGCCCTACATCTTTGGAAACATGAACGGTCCTAAATGAATTAATCAGATCCTTGGGAAAGCTGCAGAATGTCAACAAGGCATTCTGTGGGGGAGAAATGGAAAAAGTGAGTCAGATGGAAAAACGGAATCTGAAGAAGTCAGCTCATCATATGAGCAAAACGTGTGCCAGGACCTGTTGGATTCCATTCTGATGTCCTTTAATCGCTTGGGTCGCTGCCAGCTATCACCAGGCCTCACTGACCCAGGCAGCGCATGGTCGTTCCGGAGAGTTGTATCTCTGAGCAGCTGTGGCCAGATATAGCTGGACGAGCAATGGGGACCTTTAGTTGCTGGTTTCTGCCACTTGATGGTCAAGTTTCTTGAGCTAACTGTTGCATTGTCGGTATCAGTTAAATAGGCTTTTGTCATAGTGGAAACTGGGGCAGGATTGATTCTGACATCACTCCCCCTCCATCACTATTCACTTCCTGCTTCACTTTTGGATTGAGACTGGTATTTTCCACATAGGATCAGGCTTGAGTGGCTTCCAATACAGCGCTGTGGCAAGAGGGCTTCCCATGACAGATTCCCCGTATTTCCCTACCCCAGTGACCCACAGCAGCCGTGCACCCCCCTATCCCTGGTGGGCTTTTTCAAGGGGTTTTGTTTGTTTGTATTTAATCCACAATTGAGGTACTGTTATTGTGTCGGTATTATAACAATCTGATAGGTTCTCAAGTTTCCATTTTTTGTTTAAAAGACCAGGGCTCCCCGACCTTTTTGAGCCTATGAACACCTTTGGAATTCTGACACAGCATGGTGGGTGCAGTAGGGTTGCCAGTGCCCAGCTAGGGCTGGGGGATCCTCCAGTTTGGAGCACCTCCCCCCACTTCAGGGCTATCGGAAAGCGAGGGAAAGGGATGCCAGGCCCCACCCCCAAGCCGGAAATCAATGCAACTTGCCAGAACAGGGAGGGAAGAAGCAGGAAGTAAACGTGATGTGCCTACATCATCTGGAAGTGTTGGGGGACACTCTGGTTTTGGGGCAAAACTCTATGGTTTGAAGCCAATTTTACCATAGAGTTTTGCCCCAAAACCTGATGTCACCGACGTGCAGACGTCACTTCCGGGTGACATAGGCATGTTGTGTCTAAACTTTCGCTCCCAGAATCCCCCGCCCGCGGGTCCAACAGACCTGGCAACCCTGGGGTGCGGCCACAAAATGGCTGCTGCAGGAGGTGGAGCCAGCCACAAAATGGCTACTGCAGCTTACCTGTAGTCACACATTGAAGATCCTTGTGCTGTGGTGTCAGCTGCTGCCAATGCAACATTTTTTGAAAATCTGCACAGCCAGTCCAAAGGCCAATCAGAAGCCTTGGTAGGCAAAAGACCTGCCTGTCCCCATCCACTTTCTAAAAACACTTGGCGGAAGCCAAGAAAGTTTGGGACCCCTGAGTTAGACTCTAGTCCTTTTCATTGTGGAAAAATTAAATTGTAACGCTATAACAATATGTCACATTGCCAATTAAAAAACAAAAAAAGTCCTCCAGGGGCAGAAGGTGGTGGGGGTGGGGGTGGGGGTGGAGGAGGAGGAGGAGGAGGAGGAAGAAGAAGAAGAAGAAGAGCTACTGGGGTAGGGTTGCCAACCTCCAGGCAGGGCCTGGAGATCTCCCAGAATTACAACTGATCAACAGACTACGGAGATCAGTCCCCCTGGAGAAAATGGCTGCTTTGGAGGGTGGTAGTCCATGGCATTATACCTAGGCGTCATTTCTTAGAAAAAGAGGTGCAGGAGCTCATTTGCATAACTCATTAACATAACTTATTTGCATATGCCAGATCTCCTGACAAAGAGCCGGCATATTTAAAATGCCTTTCTTTCCCTTCCCCAAATGGGGAAGGGAAAGAAAGGCATTTAACGTCCCACCCCCCTTCCCTGAGTTTCTCCGCAAAAGCAGAGAGGCTCAGGGAAAAAAGGGGTTATGTGTGCCTAACCGCCCTTCCCTTCCCCAGCCAACCTGCCACGGCGGGCTGGCTGGGGAAGCAAAGTGCAGGCATGCAAGCACACCTGGATTCCCTACTCCTGGGCTTGTCCTCCCAGAACGCTGTTCCTGCTCATTCCCCCTCGAAATGACCCCTGATTATACCCCGCTGACCTCCCTCCTCTCCTCGGACTCCACCCTGTCCCAGGGTCTACTCCATAAATTTCCTAACTCAAGTTGACAACCCTAGCTGCAGGAGACTTTGCCAGGGGAAATGGTGGTGGTGGTGGAACCAGGAAGATCTGTATTTTTCCATCCACATGGGTGCCATCCTGGCTTTGCAGCAGTCTTTCCCAAAACATGGCAGCAAAGCAGGAGAAAGATAAGCAGGAAAGATGGGAAAGATCCAGGAAGTGGTTGAAAACACCACGATGCCGGGGGGGGGGGGGGGAAGCAGGGGAGGGGAGACTTGCTTCCAAGACAGGGCAATTAATCCTTGTGTACGTGACCATTTGCAATCCACATAATACGCCATACTTGAATTTCTGAGTTCAAGTGCAGTAGCATCTTAGAGACCCACAAGATATTTAGGGTATGAGCCTTCAAGAATCAAAGGCCCCTTATCACATGGTAGGAATGGAAATCCCTGAGCCCTTAAATCCCAGTCTGCAGGTGGGAGGGGTGTTGCAGAGAAAGGAAACAGTATGCAGAGGTACAATGCAAAATGTAATCAGCTTGATTAGATCAGTAGAGAAATGCTTAGGGGCAGAAAATTAGCATCTGTAGTGACATAAGAATCCTGTCCCTATTCAGCCCTGGGGCAGGGGTGGTCCATTGTTCTGAATTTGTGAATGAACTCAAGTTCAGCAATCTCACATTGTAATCTTCCTTTGAAGCTTCTCTGTTTGAGGGACTGCCCCTTGAATTTAAAATTGCTCCTCTTGCTTTTCATTTGAATATGGCCTAAGATTTCAAAAGCTCCACCTTGCTGTGAATACTGTTTTAGGCTTGTAGAAACTGTTTCAGTGTCTGCTTCTAGATCTTGCTTGTACCTCTTGGTATTTGGAGAACAGCGAGAAGGGGGGTTGCCCGGCATTTTAGTAAGCTTGTCACTAGAAACCTCAGGGTTCTAAACTGCTGTTCTTCTGGCTGCCAGCCTCTGTTGCAACAGAAGGAATTCCATGCGGGCATATGGGGGGGGGGACAAAAAACACCAACCCACAAATTACAAGCACCTGTGCTCTTGCTTCCCTTGCCAGAACCTGGGCCCTGTCCCAAGAATCAGGTTTAGGGAAACCAATTGGTTTAAATATTCCAGGCCCATAATAAATCTATCGCCTGAATAAATCTATCTGCCAAAGGCTGTTGCCAAAAAAGCAGGAGATCTTGCACTGTTTTGGAATTATTTTCCTAGTCCCCAATTACACTCTGCCTCAAACAAAATAAAATTTTCCCTATAATTAAGGACGGAAAATAGTAAGGACACATTATAGTTTAAGCAATTGAAAGTCTCCTTCTACCATGGTAAAGTTCAGGCAAAATGAATTGGGGGGGGGAGGTAAAAATCCTTGCAAATAATGTTAGCTTCAAGAGATATATGAGGCATCTGTTTCTGAACAATGCCATAAATAATATGATTGACAGAACCACACAACGGAGAGAGGAACTGATGGGCGATTTCCCTAC
>NW_015167654.1:65232-126268 GCF_001447785.1 Gekko japonicus
TCCCTACAAACTTGAAGGAAGTCCCAGGGCTGCAGACAAATCTGAAACAATACCCCCCAAATAATAGAAACAACATCTGTAGCTTTAAGGGGAAAATGCCACAGAACTCTCAGTGGCTGCTGCTGGTTGCTAAGCAACCACACATCAATATTGCCAAGCAAGCCTTCCCAACCTGGTTTCTGTAAATTGAAAATTTTGGGGGTAGGAGTGAACTTGGGGGCCGAAACAGCCCTGGGAAAAATCCCCTCATCCGACTGTCATGTCCCCGATGGAGAATGAGATGCTGGGCACAGTTCCAGCAGTAACAACCAAAACTCACTACCCACACAACTTGCCTCCTTGGCAGCCACCTCACAATCCAGTCTGGCCTGGCGGTGGCAGCTGTCACACAACTCAGCACGGCACAACGTGGCAGCAAGTGCAGCACGACTGGGCCCAGCCACTGCACAGGCTTGGCGCCAGCCACCAGAGAGCCTAACTGGACTGGACTGTCCCCAGGGAAAGACAGCCAGGGGTGTAGAAGGAGGAAATGCTGGTGACTGGGGGGGGGGGGGATGAAAATAGGTTGGCTGGCAGGTGAGGAGAAGGAAGCACACCCAGCAGCAGCCGCCCCCGCACCAGGAAAACCATGTCTCCCCCTTCAATGAAAGCCCTCCATCCCTGCCCACCGCTGCTTAGCTGGACAGTAGGGGAGGGGAACTGCTGGGGAAATAGAGGAGACTGGAGATGTGCCAATGGCATGGTGTCCCTTCCAGAACGACCTGGGTGTGACATCATCATGTCCGGCAAGGCTGCGCCAGAAGTGCCATTGTGGCAGTGCCGAAAAGCGAAGTCCCTCTCCCCCACTGGTAGGCATCACCCCTTGGGAGCGACTCAGCCTTGGCAGCCACCATGCATCTTGGTCAGACTTTTCTTAGGGAAAGGCTTCCAGGGGTAGGGAAGGAAGGAAAGCTGAAGACAGGGAGGCCGGTAAAGTAGGCTGGTTGGTGGGTCAGAAGGAGAAAAGGATGTAGGAAGACGGGAGAGGCTATGGGAATGTAGGGTTGCCAGGTCCTACCTGGCTGCCAGCGGGGGGAACCATGTGCACTCAGCAATGACATCACCTGGAAGTGACACCATCACGCCAGGGTGATGTTCTAGATTTCAGGCCAAACTCTATGGCTTTTTGCCTTCAAAACCATAGAGTTTGCCTACAAACTAGAGTGTCACCCTCTGATGTCCCCGATGCGATGATGTCACATGATGTCATCACATCTGGGATGTCGCCCAGCAATGTCCCTGTTTGGAGGTGAGTTTCCCTCGAATCCAACCCCATAGCTAAGGAGTTTTTTGGGAGGGGGCCGGGGGGGCACCAGCCAATTAAATCAAAGTTAATTCAGTTAACTTTGATTTAATTGGTGGAAGTGGCTGCAACTGAGGGGGGAGGAGAGCACCGCCACCAACAGCAGGGACAGCCCTTGCACCACAGATGAACCCTCGGGTCTTGCGGGCGCACCGGGGCACTCTCCCTCCGCCTCCCTGGGTGATTGGCCACCAGGGAGCGCCCTGCTGAGCTTCCCCGCCTCCCTCCCTCTTGGGGTGGACTGACATGGACAGACTTCCACAAATGATATATGGAACACAAATACTTGCAGAGAGTAAATTTAAAGATCTAGAGTTAGTACAATCGAAATTTCTTAGAGCACTCTTCAACGCCCCAAAAGGTACTGCAAATTTGGGCTTAAGACAAGAAGCAGGTTTATCTACTGTTACATTGAATATTTGGATACAGAGGAGTAACTATTGGGTGAAGTCCCATCTGAATCCGGTGGGACTTATTCCTGATCTTTTGTCATCAACACCATATCCCCAATGGGCTCTTAGAGTAGTAGATAAATTGAAATCAATTGGGTTAGAGCCTGAAAATTTGCTAGAGGGAGGGTTGCAGTATGCAAAGAACTTAATATACCAAAGATTTAAGGATATTGAAGCACAAAACGACTATGCAGTCCTGCCTTCCTATTATAAGAGGCTAAAGCTGGGACCAAGTTTAAATGCCGCATCTTACCTTGGACTCATAAAAAACCCTAACCATAGATGGGCATTTACTAGAGCACGGCTTGATGCGTTACCCTCAGCAGCTCGGTGTTGTACTATTTTGGTTTATTTTGCTGGTCTTATGACTGTTCTTAATAAATTTGTTTGTTTGTTTGGACATGGACATCCCCCAGGATGCCTCACCCCCGCCGGGTCCGCTGCTGCTGACTCCGCCGGCACTTTTACCTCCCCGTTGAGAAAATGTGGAGGGAATGTTAGATGCAGAATCGCCCTAGGTCTTATTTCCAAGCAATGTCCCCTATAGTCAGACCGCACTGCGTGTGTTCGAGGTGGGCTTGTTTGGGGGGGCATTGCACCTTCCTAAACCAGGAGAGGGGCAGCCGGTCGCGCCTCTCGGTCTGCCACTTTTTAAATTGCCAAGTCCCAAAGCGCATGCGTCGCTTAAGGTGCTGGGAGGAGTGAAGCTGATCCGGACCTTGAGAAGCCGAGAAGGAAGCAGCTGGAAGGGAAAAGCGACCCAGCCTGGGAGGGATATGGCCCAGAAGAAACGCGAGGAGGACGGGCCCTGTGGGCCCCACGTTACCTATAGGCCTGCTTGGGTCAGAGTCCCCCCCCCAAGTGTGGGAACCCCCTCTGGGAACTAGGGGCTGGCAATCCTAGGAAAGTGCCATGGAAGGGAAATTTTTATTTTTATTTTTTATTTTATTTTATCATTCAATTTATAGACCGCCGTCCCCGCCAAGCGGGAAAGAAGAAATAGTAGGGGAGGTCAGGTCAGGTCTTAAGATATGCTTATTTACTTGTTTACTTTATAGCCTGGCTTTCTCCTGAGACTCAAGGTAGATTACAAAATGTTAAAGGAATGCAATCACATGGCATAAGACATCCAATAAACAGTATAATAGGGCTAGGATTACTAAATCAGGCAACAGGACAAGCAAGCGAACAGAAGAGTAGAAGGCGCAACATACCATGGACAATGCAGAAAACTGATTGCAAGCAGACATCTGCTCCCCCCGCCCCACCCCACTTTTATTTACTTATTTTACTTTTTGTAACATCCAGCCTAATGAAGTGTTCTGTTGAACTCAGCAGAGTACGTGCTGGTTTTTGGTTTGGCGTTGTTTGTTGTTTTTTTGTCATTTCAGTTGGCCTTAATAAAAAGTATTGAATCTTGCTTCTGATCAAAGTGCCTGCCTACAACTTCTATTACATACAGGGGAAACTTTAAAAAAATAAATCCATTTATTGAGACCAACCAACACAGTATTGTTGTGACCATGTATTTACTGAGACCATGTATTTATTGTCTCCATCAAGTTGGATCCTACGCAAAAAAAGATTCTCTGAGGCTGTGATTGTAAGGCCTCAGTGTCAGCATCATGGAAAGAATGTTTTTCTGACTTAATTGGGTACAGGGTGTGGCTAGCCGCAGGAAATCTTAGGCCAGTGGTACCCTCCATGCCTTGTGGAGATCCACATTTGCAAATACCATCAGACAAAAGAGCCACATTTATCTCCGCCCCTGGCTTTGAGGCCTGCACCACAGGTAGGCTTGCTTCTTACCTGTTTCTCTGACTGCGGCTGGGTCAAGGCCGGTACCACTTGCTCACCACAAGCCCCACCAGGCAATGGCCTTGCCCCCTGAAACATAGGACACGTGCCACACCAGGAAACACTGGTCAAGAGAGCCACAGGTGTCAAAAAATACTCCCGAGCCACTGAGTATCACTGTCATAGAGGATGTATTTATATTTTTACAGTACGACATACAAAAATGTTGCTTCTTAAAGTTATATTTGTTATGTGTGTAGGAGCTTTGGGGTGTCTTACTAGCTCAAATAGTAACAGCTAGAGGGGAGCCCCCAGTGTAAGGTACAGTTTCTCCAGCTGGCATTTACGTGAGGCAATGGTTTTGCAATGTTTGTAAAAGACACTTAGGTTCGAGGTTGAGCAAGGCTTCAGGGGAAGGGAGTTCCCCAGAAAATCACACATCACATGATTTACTGTCTGGACGTGGCCCAACGATACTGAGTGTTCGATTGATCTTGGGCTGTTTCCACATAGCAAGGATTCTCTGCTTTGCTTTCATCATCTCTGCAAACGCAGAGGCATGTGCGTTCTCAGTGGGCCTTTTTCATGTGTGGGAGCTTTCTGTACATTTCCTTCATTATTATCCCAGCCTTGCCACCCGTTTTGTGAGTGTTTTGGTTTTATGTATGTACCTCATTTATGGTCCACCTTTCTTGCTCAGACTCAAGGCAGATTATACAACAAAAGACATGCATGCGCTGTAGCGGTATAACAATTCTGCCAACATTGGGAATGGAAACAGAGTAAGTGGCAGTAGATCATTATAGCACTTTAGCAATTACTTATTCGAAACAAAAAGAAGCTCTCAAAAAGCCCTCCCACCAGTGGGCGTGGTAGGAAACAAACACAGGGAAAATGGTGCCGATGGCAGGAAAACGGCATCAACATGAGTGGGACTTTTGCCGGTCAGGAAAAGGGCACAAATTCTTCCAGATGGCACACCAATGCACTTGAACTGTGTTCTTTCCAAAAAAAAGAGCATGGAAAGAGTATAGTGAGGATGGGGGCAACTTGAAGATGGAAGATTACAACATGATGTAATTTGGAAGCCCGAAAAACAAGCACTCTGGTTTAGGCACACGACACATTGAAGCTGCCTTATATTGAATCAGACCTTTGGTCCATCAAGGTCAATATTGTCTACTCAGACTGGCAGCAGCTCTCCGGGGTCTCAGGCAGAGGTCTTTGGCATCACCTACTGCTCAGTCCTTTAAATTGCAGCTGGTGGGGATGGCACCTGGGACCTTCTGCATGCCAGGCAGATGCTTTAGCACTGATCCACAGCCCCTCCCCCTATGGCTCCTCCCCTTTGAAAGACAAGACAAAGAAACCCCCCTGTAGAGGTGGTCTCTGAGCAACAGAGGTCATTTCGGGGGGGATCGCGGGGGATCGCAGTTCCCCTGGGTGAGGTGCGGGGGGTGGGGCACATGACGAAGCCCCGCCCCCTGCTTCCAGCCGCCCCGCTTCCGGCCCTCACTCAGCCAGGAGGAGGCAGGAGAAGAGGGAGGGTAAGTTGCTTCCTCCCCGCCTCTCCCCACCCCTGCCTGCCTGGGGCCAGGGAGGGCCTTGGCGGGGCTTCCTCGCACTCCCGCTGGCCTTGCAGGTCCACCGCCGGGCCCCTGATGTCAGGGGGTGTGGCATATGCTAATGAGTTATGCTAATGAGTTCCCCTAGCTCTTTTTCTATGAAATGACCCCTCCTGAGCAATAATTATTGGGCCAGGGTTTCATTAAATGTCTGTTCACGTGAGGATGAACTGATCCTTGTTTTCTACCTTTTCGGTGGTGTCAGTTGAGTTCACACATACAGCTGTGGGCCATTGAGTGTAATCAGGTGTTGTAAGGTTAACTGGTATATTTTCCTGGTCAGTCACTGTTTTTTTTTAAATAGCATCTGTAGTCTGAAGGGCCAACAAACAGGGCTCAGTCCACTGATTTGCTGAAAACACAGGCTATCTACAGATGTATCATTTCCTGTTGTTGCATCTTCATAATGGGGAAATGTGATGCCTAATGGGCTGTATCCAACCATACAGCTTGTCCAACTGAACAACGTTACTGATTGTGGTAGAGAAGGCAACGCCATACTGGCTTTGTCATGTGACCCTGTTCCTTCTTCACTATATTTGTACAGCTTTTGGGTCAATGCAATTATTCTTTAAAATGTAAAATAAGGCATTCTGGTTTGATAGATAAGATGCAAAACAAAAAGAGAGGTGAGGAGGAAAGGGGGAAATGAGCAAGTTCAGAGACTGCCTCTTGCGTTCTTGATTTTACTGTTCTCTCCCTGGTCTTTTATACCATAAGAATTAGATTCTAAATCACTCTGGCAGGGAGACTCAATACTCTTTGTACAGTACTTAGGTCTATTTGAAATGCATAATAAAACAGTAAAGGTCATATTCCCCATAATCTCTAGTAAGAGCGAGAGTCTCTACTTTCCCCGTAACCATTCAGTGAAATTATGGTAGGGAAGTGCCGCATTTACTCTGGAAGAGAAGTTAATTTCCAGTTTGAGCTTACCTAGAAACCAGCCCTTTTGTGCCAGGTTGCTGTGGTAATTGGTGCAGGGAAACCACTGGCACTTAACAGTCCCATGTTCAGCTGCACCATAATTAGTTTTATTTAGTATATTGCTGAGATGAGCCCTGGGATTTAAAATGGCTTCCTGGACTAAACTTTTGGCAGCCACCTTGGATGTTGTTCCAACAACTATGCTCAGGATTTGGTTGCCGTTGTATCACACAAGGGGAGGAAAACAACATGGAGGATGAAGTAGACCTTCGTGAAGGGCAACAAGGTCCCACCGTATTCGATGTTTATTATTTTGCAGGAGGTAATTTAGATACATTAAATGTTTGGATGTGAACTTGACATGATTTTGCCTATCATATGTTCTTCCCTATAAGTCTTTTAAAAGTGAAGGCCATTTTATGCATTTTTGTTAGCCAACATTTCATGCATGCAGCCCACAAAAGGTTATGCTGTGGTGAATATGTACATCTTTTAAACTGCTGCAGGAGGCTTTGCTGTTTTGGCCACAACAGATAGTGCAATACTATGCAAAGCCACACAATTCTAAGCCCGTTGATTTCCAGGGGCTTAGACTGGTATTATCCCAACCCCTCTGGAATGTGTATACTTTTGTGTCTGGAAGAGAGGTGACAGTGATTGTGACCAGAATAAAGCTAGTGTTTTAGATATCCTGTTGGCTTAGACTGAAAGAGAACAGTCGTACTCAGACAGGAGTCTTCAGGCATGTGGCAAATCTTTTTGCACCTGAGAGGAGTTTCAGAAGTAGTTTGTGATAACAGCATCGGGAGACATAGAAAGAAATCCAGAAAACAAAAGCTGTGTGATATCTTTTATTAAGACTATCCAAAATAACCCAACATAGCGGGCAATCCAGAACTCCTTATCAGATCAGATGTTTTTGAAAAGGTGGGGAGAGAAAAAATAGATCTGTGGGACCATGCTCTCTTTCTCTCAGGCTATGATCCGAAGGAAAAATAAATCAAAGTCTGAGACATCGCGCTGTGTCAGTGTGATTGGTCTTAAACATATCAATTCCAGTGTAGTAGCCATGTGTTAGTCTCTCGTGGCCAAAGTCCAGTGGCACTTCAAAAAAGACTGACAGCATTCATTCCAGTGTGAGCTTTCATGAGGCAGAGCTCACTTCTCTGTCTCAGGAACACAAATACTGGAATGTTAGTCTTTAAGATTCCACTGGAGTTGTTTTGTCTTAAACATATCACCAAACTTAGTGGGGGGGGGGGGGACAGCTAGCACTGTTTGGTGTAGTGGTTAAGTGCTCGGACTCTAATCTGGGAGAACCGGGTTTGATTCCCCACTCCTCCACTTGCACCTGGCTGGATGACCTTGGGCAAGCCATAACTCTGGCACAGCTGTTCTTGAAAAAGAGCAGTTTCTGTCAAGAGTTCTCTCAGCCCCACCTACCTCACAGGGTGTCTGTTGTGGGGAAGGGAAGGGAAAGGAGTTTGTAAGCCGCTCTGAGACACCTTTGGGTAGTGAAGGGCGGGGTATAAATCCAATCTCTTCTTCTCTCTTCTTTTGGTAAGGGGAGTCTTAACGTTGTCATCCTCCAGGTTAGGCCTGGAATTCTTCTGGAATTACGACTGATCTTCAGTTCCCCTGGAGGGAAGAGCAGCTTCAGAGGATGGGCTCAATGGTATGCCACATAGTCTAGGAAGCCCTATTGACACCACATCCAAATTGAACTTCCTCCCTTCCCCAAAATCCATCTTTCCAACATACTTCCCTCAAATCTCCAGGTATTTCCCAAGATGGTGTTTCACAACCCTATCCCAGACACTTTAGTAACTTATCTCTCTTTCTCATGCTAGAATAAAGTTTTGTTTTGTCTTTAAGGTTGCCCTGGGCTTGGTGTCTGACAAATGAGTTTTGACACATATGGCTAGAAAATGTTGTGTTCTGTAAGGTGCTACTGGACTCATGTTTTGTTCCACTGGAGGGCTACCAAATTGGGAACTTTCTGGAGATTGGGGGGGGGGGTGAAGCCTTGGGAGGGCAGGGGTTTGGGAAAGGGAAGAGACCTCAGCAAAGCACAGTGCCATAGAGTCCACCCTACAAGCACTCATTTTTTCCAGGATAAAGTACAACTGGACTCGAGTCTAACATTTTAGAGAGGTAGTGTAGTGCTTAAGTGTAAAACCAGTACCTGGGAGGCCTGGGTTCGAATCCCCACTTGTGCTATGGAAGCCCACTGGGTGACCATGGACCAGTCACATTCTCTCAACCTAACCTACCTTACGGGGTTGTTGTGAGGCTACAATGGAGGAGAGGAGAATGTCATTCACCGAGGAGAAAGGCAAGGAACAAATGAATTAAATAAATAATTTTTCTCCAGGGGAGCGGATCTCTGTAGTCTGGGAATCAGTTGCAATTCCAGATCTCCAGGTTCCACCTGGAGGCTGACAAACCTAGGGTGCTACTGGAGGCAGATTTTTTGTTCCACTGGAAATGTTGCCAACTCTGTGTTGGGAAATTCCTGGAGAATTAGGGTTGAAGCCTGGGGAAGGCAGGTTTTGGGGAAGGGGCCCTCAGATCTTGATCTGCTGTGACTTATGCATGTGCCATGGAAAGCACTGGGCAGGCCTGACGGCCCTGGAGCAAGCCTGAAACTAGAAAAAAAAACAACCTGACATTGATTGTTACACATTATTTTGTGTTAGATCAAGATGGGTGGCCATGTTAGTCTGTCTGCAGCAGTAGAAAAGAGCAAGAGCCCAGCAGCACATTAAGAGACTAACAAAATTGGTGGCAGGGTTATGTGCTTTCGTGAGTCACTGCTCACTTCACTTCTTCAGATCTGAAAAGAGCAAGAGTACAGGAGCGCCTTAAGAACTAACAAGATTTGTGGCAGGGGAGGAGCTTTCGTGACCCACAACAACTCTACCCTGCCAAATATCTTCTGAAGTCTGGTGCTCCTTGGACTCTTGCTCTGTTCTATTATTGTGTGTCCACAAAGAGCCCCCCCCCCATCCCCTCAGGGAGGCCGGCGCGAGCGCGCCCAACGACCCACCGCCGTTCCCGCCTTCCCTCTTCCAACCGCCTTCCCTCTGCCTCTGCCTCCTCCCCGCTCCCCGGCACCGCTACTGTCCACGTCGCGCTTTGGGGCCGGGCCCTGGCCTAGGCCGCTCCCCTCGGAGGCGGGCCGGGCAGCCTCCGCCGACCGCCCCCTTTCCTCCCTTGTCCTCGCCGCCGGGGTTACATGGCAGTAGCCGCGGCGCCGCTCCTCCTGCTGTGGAGAGAGGCGGTCGCAGAGTCGGGGGCGGGGGGCCGGGGCCGCACAGGCCGTCCCGCCTTTTCGGCTTCCCGAGCCGGGGAAGGGAAGGGAAGGGGAGGGGGTGTTTAGGCGGGGAAAGGCGGGCCGGGGTTTGGGGCACCGCCGGCAGGTGTCTCTTGCCTGGGGGACGGGGCGTTATTTCTTCCCGCACTCCCCACCGTGGTCGGCGCCCCAGGTGTCAAAAAAGGAGGTGTTTTTGGTTTTGGTACAGAAACACACCGACAGTCTGATAAAAATCCGAGCCTGAAGAGGGTTCCAGAGGCAGTGGGCTTTGTAGGTCTAGAAAAGCGGGTTTAAAACTGTTTGATCTTCAATAAAGTTTATAAACTCAAAAAAAAAAAAGGAAAAAAGCGGGGGGGGGCTGTTTTGTTCATGTATTGCCAAGTTCCTGGCAGGGGGAGTTCAGGAGCCAGTGATTGAAAAGGGTTTTTTTTACAGGAAAATTAACCCCCGTCTTCAAATTAATAGATCTACAAAGGGGAATGTATTGTCTAAGCATTGTCCAGGTTTCTGGTGGTGGTGGTGGTGGGGTTCGGGAGCAGATGATGGGAAGGGGGGGGGGGTTAAGAAGAATCGGACCCCCTTTCCCCCAAATGAACAAATCTAAATCTGAGTAAGCGGGGAAATTTGTATTCAGGTAATGCTCAGATGGCTGCCAGGGGGAGTTCCGGAGCCAGGGAAATGGGGGTTAGAAAAATGACACACGTGGAAATTAAGAAATCTGCGTACAAAGGGGAAATTTTAATTCGTTTCAATGCAGAGCGCCTGGCTAGAGGTGTTCAGGAAGCGACGTCTTCCTGGCTGAGAAGTGGATTAAAAATAATAATAATGAATGAGCGTATGTGGGAGAAGGGAAAAATATTTGTTCAGTTACTGTAAAGTGCCTGGCCGTAGGAGTGCCAAGTGCCAGGAAAGAAGGAATAGTTAAAATGATGAGTTTTACAAGAGACCAGATTCTTTAATCTGGAATAAAAGGATATTCACGTGGAGGCCTGATGCGGAGTGTCTTGCGAAATGATGTCCCTGTCTCTCTCTCCCCCCCCCCATCAGTGGTCACCAGGCACTGCGGCATTGGCTGCTTCCCTCTTTCCTTGAGGACACTCTCCATTCATTTCCTGGCCTACATTCTCTCAGCACTGCACCCTTAAAACCAGCTGCTGCAGTGTTTCGTGTCAAATTACAGAGGACTGGAAGAGGGAGAAACTTGTGATTCTTTTCCGCCTCCCTCTTTGGGTCCCCCTCCCTCTCCTTCCTTCACTCCCCCTTTTCCATCTCTCCACTACCCTTCAGGAACTGCCTCAGGAAGCTGCTACTTGTGGCTTGGAAAGCACTAACATTATAAATGACAGAGGTTTAGGGGCCCCTATGGTTAAAAGAACCAAGCTACTTTCTTCCTGCCTCTTCTCCCCCCTCCCTTTTTTAAGCACACTGGTTGAAAAACAGAAGGTACATGATGTTGATCCCTCTTAAGTAGCATCTGATAGCTCATTAAAAAAAACAGGCCTTTTTAGGTAGAGAATGTCCTTACAGTGTTAACAACTGACCCTTGTCCTTCCAGAATGGGGAAAAATTTCCATCGTGGTAGGAATACTGTTGGGAATTGTTTCATCTTTAGGTTGTATTTTGTTTTTGTTTGGGTTTTAAAAATGTTCTATAGGCCCAGGGCAAGCCTGATCTCCTCAGATATTGGAAGCTAAGGAAGGTTAGCCCTGGTCAGTATTTGGAAGGGAGACCACCAAGGAATACCAGGGCCGTGATGCAGAGGCAGGCAATGGCAAACCACCTCTGAACGTCTCTTGCCTTGAAAACCCCACAGGGTTGCCATAAGTCAGCTGTGACTTGACAGCAACAAAAAAAAAAGGGGTTGGGGGGGTCATTGAAATTACATCCTTCATACAGGTTGTTCAGTAGGGTAAAAGCTGCAGCTCACTTAGGGGATTGACCAGTTTTTCTTGTGCCTGTAGGAAGGAATGAAAACACGTGACTTGAGGTGCACCAAGATTTATCATTGTAGTACTCAAAAGATGGTTTTTTCAGTGGCCCTAAAGGATTGTTGTGGGAGGAGGCAAAGTGTAGTTCTTGCTTTTATCTTTGCTTATTATGGGAATCAAGATCCACTCATAGCCTAAAGGACTTCTTGCTGTAGAAAGAGGGCAGTTTGTGATTGTGTTTAGGGACTGAAAGAATCTTCCTAGGACAGTTGTGCAAAAACCTCTCTACAGAAGGATGGGGGGGGGGGTTTCCCACTTAGAAGTATGCCCCGGAGACCAGTGAGACTTGCCAAACAAGCATAGGATTGTAGACTTAATGTGAGGAAATTGAGTTAAATTGGCTGTTCTAAGTGGTCTTTAATTTGTTTGGAAAGATGGATATAGGCTGGTGGAACTGCAGGCAGTTTTGTGGTGCTTGAAATCATTTATTCTTGCTCTCAGTCAAAGTTCTTTACAGCAGAAAAGTGTCACTGGTGAAAACTCTGGCACATACATAACAATGATGCGGCAAACTCAGAATACTTTCCACTGTCTTACTATCTTTTCTGATCGGTCTTGTTTTCTGGGGGGGGGGGGGTATCTTTTCCCTTCCAACAACTCATTTGGGAAAGGAAAACAATAACTTTGGAAAGTGACTCTAGACAGCATGCTCCCCCCCCCAGATTAGAGAAAATGTTAATGATGCTAACAGAAAATCTAATCTTTTGTTTGTGGTGGGAAGAGTGCGATGTTCCTAACACCATGCCTCTTAATCAAGCGAGCATGTATGTTAACAGTACCTTGGCCTCCACAGTGTGTGGGGGACTAGGTGGGAGGTTTGAGAAAAAAGCTGAGTTTCAGGAGTTCTTCTGATGACTCACTGCCTGCTGCTTTCCTGCAACGTGGCTTAGATTTCCTTTAAGCCATCCACATAAGGCACTATTATAGTCACACAGATGGGACTTCAGTTTATCAGGTTGTATAACAGCTTTCTTTTAACTTTTGTATAGGCTCTTTGACGCTATAAATAAGAGTTGCTGTTACCTAGTGAGCCAGTGATGTGAATGCAACTGGCATTACAAAATCTTGGTCTTACTGGAAGCTCTTGATACTGAAATTTGCCAGAACAGTGTAATGCACTGTGATGACACTTCATTTCCTGTAAAAAGCAGGCTAGAATAATTCATTTCAAAAAGCATAGATGTTTGAAAGAACTATGTTGTGAAATTTTATTGGGCTAGAAGACTTTCTGCATTAGCAGTGAAAGGAAAATATTCTGTATTCAGGACTTAAGGTATTGTGCAGCTCTCTTCTATGTGTCTGGCAGTTCTTGCATGAAATAGGAACAGTATTGTGGGGCTGGTAGTTGGGATTTTGCTGTATTTTCATTACTCTGTGTGTGTGATTGCGTGTGTGTAGAATTCATAGCCTGACTGAAAAATAAGGGATGTTAATAAGATAATGCCTAGTGTCCATAATAGTGATTGTTTTTAAATGACCTTTTACTTGTTGTGCAACATATTTTGCAACATCTTAGGTTAGTAACCTTGAATACTTATTGCCACTTCAGTGCACCTGTTTTTAAAAGAGCAACTACAGATATGTTATTAAAAGGTTGGTCTAGCATGGTAAAAGAGAAAATGTTGGGGCTGAAAGATGAACCAGTGCTTAGAATGACGTGAAGATTTCTGATTGGTGCCTTGGGCATGTAACAGTCCCTCACCATAACTTTATGCCTTATTCTAGGTGTAAAAGAAATTAGAATAATAGAGAACTACAGAAATGATTAGCAAAGCTCTTAACTGCTTGTAAATAGTCAGTTGTGATGGGCTTGTACTGTGTCGTCATCTCTTGGTAAAATCTAAGTATCTACTTGTGTGGCTGCCACTAGAAGTCATTTTTATTATGCTTGTTGTGGGGTGGGAAGTAATATGACTGAACAGAAAAGTGCTTAATGAACAGATTTTGAATAGTGCCTTTTTCTGCTGGAAGCATGCAACTGTGGCTGCCTGTAGTCCTCCTGGCAGAATGCTGTCCTCCTTTTAATAGTTCGTAATTAAAGTAGGAAAGACAACTGGTTATGCAGCTGCAGGGTTAATTGCTTAACCAACATCAAGGGGAAAGACGGGTTGGAAGGGCTGGGTGCCAACTTGAGGGATAGCTCAGGAATGAAGATCTCACTTGTTACCAGTCTTAAACTGCATGGAAGGGTGGAAAGTGCAGTGTTTCAGCGCTGCTATCCTGTGACTTGTTAGCTAGCTTATTTTTTCTCCCAGCGGGTATCCACGTAGCAAAAAAGAGTGGCAATAAAGGCAGGTACTCTTCCAATCAGTTATTTGTGAGGCTGGGAGCTTGTTTTCTCTATGAAACATACTAGATGTGGCCTTTCCTTCCAGCAATGAATAATGGCTTTACTTTTGGTTGAAATAATTCTCTAGCTGCAATCTGTATGAAACTGCTTGGGGAAATGTTGCTGTTCTGTGACTAGCTAATTCACTCTCTGAGTAACAAAATTAAGATAACACTTTCCCCCCCACTTCTTGTTTTTAAAACTGCTACACTCAAATGTGTTTACTCAAAAAGTACTCATCCATTGATTCTGTTAACCTCAAAGAAGCTTCAGTACAACGGTCAAAATATGTATATTGAAGGCTGTAGCTTGTGGTAGCAACAAGACATTCTTGAAGGGATAGTCACTAGGGATGGGCACAGCCCGGGAGAATGGAGGTTCTTCGTGGTTCATGGGGCTGCACAAGCCACGAGTCTTCCCTTTCACCAAACCGGTTGGCTTCATGAGGTTCATGAAACTGCCCCCAGGATCTGCGTGTGGCGAGGAGGTCTCTTCCAAGTGGCGGCGGGGGGGGGAGCAAAAGGGATTGCTGAAATGGCTTGCATCTATTTCAACCTAACAACTGACGGGCACACCACACCCACTGTTAGGCTGAAATAGATGCAAGCCATTCCACCAATCCCTCTCGCTTTCCCCCCACAAGCCCCACAAACCTCAGTTTGAAAACCACGACCTGCTGGTTTTCGTTATGAATTTAGTTTCATAACGAGGTTCATACCTATCCCTAGTAGCCACTAACCAGGTAGTAGTACTGTGATGAAACTTAGGACTGTCCAAAATAAAGTCATCCCCATAGGAAGTGACTTCATCAGCTGAAGTCATAATCTATTAAGCTACAGATGGAGGCTGTGGAGGAGGGAGAAGTATCAGAAAACTTTGTGCTGCATTTTTAATTGGTATATGGAGGGCCCAGGAAGTATTAATATAGCCGTAGTGAATGGCATGGTTACTATAACCCACTCTTAAACATTTGACCTAGAATGCTATAAATGCGATAAATAATTGGTTAGTGTACCTGCAGGCAATCTCTCCTCTCCTTTCACAAAACACGGCTATATATTTATTGTGGTTATCTGAGTGTTGGGGAAAACACTCCTATAGTAGTAACCTATAATTATAAACTTGGACATTTGCCTTAATGTAGAACACTACCTTGTACTAGGCTGAGAATATATGGTTTCATGGATAGCTGACACTTTGGACAATTGACAGATTTCTCATCTCTTTCATCACTCTTAGTTTTATGCTTACAGTAGGAATGACTTTGAATTTCTTACCTCTGCTGTTTCAAGCTGAAAATTGCTGTTCTGATTTCTCCCTCATGCAAATCAAATTCTGTTTTCTGCACCTTTTCTTTCTTCATGCCTAGTTTTCCCCATTAGTCTAGCACTGTCTTTAATAATTTTTGCATATAAACTTCATATAAATCGTGTAAAAATAAACCAGCACCAGCAACAGAATGAGGTGAAAGGGAATGTCTCCATGGTCCATATATTCAGACATCTTTGGTTTACAGCCAGTACCCTCAAACTTCATGTGAACCACTCCTCGGTGAGCAGCTGGTGGTCTGCTCAAGTAGCTGAATATGGTTAAAATCTTTCTAAATAAACCCTTGATGCTAAGCTCTCACCCTACATTTGATCTAGCACCCAGGGAGTCAGATTTGAACTGTGTGTAGAGATAAAGACATAAGAATTTTTCAGACTTGCAGCCTTTCTCAAATAAGAGCAGTATGCCGGGGAGGGGGGAGGAAAGAGGGTCAACGGGGATTTACTTGTTCTGAAGGAGAACAGTGTTGTGTTTAAGTCTCCAGCATATTAAAAAGAAAAAAAAATCTAATGTCTAGTTTTCTAAGCCCTTTATTTGACGTTAGCCATCCTAAGAGCATCCAGTTACAAAGCAGAGTTTGTTTAGGCAACATATGTGATGTGACTACTAATACATGGTGTCTTCTCTCCCCCCCCCACCTCCAGGTTTTCACAGAATAAGATGGATGGCAGCTTTGATTGTGATTGTGGTGAGCTGGAGCCACCTGATCATTAACTGACAGCATCTTTTTGTAAATCAAGAGCTGCCACTTCCTAGAGAAACTAGACTATAAACAAAAACAGAAGACATCGAAAAAGTGCTTGCAACACCATAGAATGAAGCTGCTCAGGACCAGTCCAACACTGAATGTATCTGCACTGTGAGGAGGATGTTAACAGAAGCCTATTACATGCCTATTTATTCACATTTTTGTTAAATGTTAGCCAGTTTAGCACAGTACAGCTGAGCGCAAAAGTATGTCATTTCATTCCGTTTGATTTCCTTGCGTTTCCTTCAGTGTCTGCGAATATGCTGCACCTTTTCTTGAACTATGAATACTACACCCTTGCTCTCTTGGCTCAGTTTGATTTGTAGAGCTGTGTAGGCTCCGAGGCTTGAGGGGACACAACAGGCCTGGTTGGCTAGCAATGCAATGAGAGTGTCAGGAAATTATACAGTCAGCCTGAAGCTTTTCTTCTCCTTTTCCGTAAGATCCTTCACGTACCCGTGGAAGCATCTTTACACGTTCACAAAAAGCCTAATAGCTTAAAGAGAGGGAAAACAGAACGCAAAGAATTCTTTTCAAAATGGCAGAGAAGTTTGAAAGCCTTATGAACATTCATGGTTTTGACCTGGGTTCTCGGTATATGGACTTAAAACCACTGGGCTGCGGTGGCAACGGCTTAGTTTTTTCTGCTGTCGATAATGACTGTGACAAAAGAGTGGCTGTCAAGAAAATTGTCCTTACAGATCCTCAGAGTGTTAAGCATGCTCTGCGTGAGATCAAAATCATCAGAAGGCTTGACCACGACAACATCGTCAAGGTATTTGAAATCCTCGGTCCCAACGGGAGTCAGTTGACGGATGACGTGGGCTCTCTGACAGAACTGAACTGTGTTTACATTGTCCAAGAGTACATGGAGACGGATCTGGCCAACCTGCTGGAGCAAGGGCCCTTACTGGAAGAACACGCCAGACTCTTCATGTACCAGCTGCTACGTGGCCTCAAGTACATACACTCTGCAAACGTCCTGCACAGAGATCTCAAACCAGCTAACCTGTTCATTAATACTGAAGACTTGGTGCTGAAAATTGGTGACTTTGGTCTTGCACGGATTATGGACCCTCACTATTCCCACAAGGTATGTAAGGATGCGCTCGGCCTGTTGTTGTTGTTGTTAAAAATGTAGGTTTGCTACAGTGGATATAATGTTTGTCACAGTCACACTTGACATGTTTTTAGGTATATGCAGGATTAGGTAAACTGACTCCAATTTTTCTATTTCTTGATTAACCAATGGCCACTTCTTTCAGACTGTGCAGAGCGATCTTTCTTGATTAACCAATGGCCACTTCTTTTCGAGGGAAAGCTTCAGACTGTGCAGAGCGACGTGTACGATACAAGCCAGTTGGTTAAAGCTGTGCTTCACTAAACTTAAGGTGGCATGGCTAACTTTTAAATGACTGACGGATCTTTTGAACATATCTGTCTTTATTGTTTTGTGCCTCTGGTTGGTATTTATGCTTCATTAAATATAAAGACTGGCCCTGGCCTGGATAGCCCAGGCTAGCCTAATCTCACCAGATCTTGGGAGCTAAGCAGGGTTGACCCTATTCAGTCTTTGGAAAGGAGACCACCAAAGAAGTCCGGGTTTGCTACTCAGAGGCAGGCCATGGCAAACCACCTCTGAACATCTCTTGTCTTGGAAACCCTACAGGGCCGCCATAAGTCAGCAGGGACTTGACGGCAAATAACATGAAGTCAGCAGGGACTTGACGGCAAATAACATAACTAAGGCTGCGATCACACGGAACATAAGCCACGCTAGAGAGACGGAAGATAGGCGGATTTTCCGGGCGCGATCACAGCGCCACATCTGGGAAGCGTAGAGCTCCCGTGGCGAACCCGAGCCTTCCCACCGAAGATGTGCGGCAAAAAACGAGTACCTCGGAGGTACTAGTTTCCGGAAACCGCAGGGCAAGGGCGGGTGCCTGATCGTGTTTCTGGTGGAATCCCGTGGCATCCGGCGGCCGCCCATGTCCCATCGCGAACAGGGTTTTTTCCCCAAGTCTCCACAGGATGCGCACAAGCGCCCAACGGCACATGCGCACAAAGAGGCCCCCTCCCACTGCAGCCAGGCTTGCCGCCTCTGGAGGGTCGCTATGGCAACTGTCGCGCAGGCGGTTAGAGCGGCTGTGAAGAGGGGGGGCCCCTCCCCCTCCATTGGCTATGCCTCGGAGCTCTGTTGGAGTCCGGAAGCGTCTGTCGCCCTCTCCGGTAAGCCCACCACCCGCCTTCGGATGTGCAGATACGATTGCTTAGTCATGCGTATGCAGGGTTTTTAAAAAAAAAATCCATCCCGTTTGCCACGGAAGCGGCGCCTAGCGATTGCTGGTGTGATCGTGCCGCACCGCTTCTTTGCTGCGCTGCAGGATCATCGTGTGATCGGCACCTGCCCCCTAACCATGGGACCTCCACGGGACCTCGGAGGGACGTCTGATCGCGCAACCACGCGTTATTTTCCTCCGGGGCAAACAGCCACGCCCCCCCCCCACATTTTCCGGCCCGTATGACCGGGGCCTAAGTAGATTATTTTACAGGCCGAATGAAAAGCCAAGTGGCATGAGGAGAGCCAGTGTGGGTAGTGTGAAGAGGGCTTTGGACTGAGGTTCCCTCTCACTCCTAGACTGGATGACTTTGGGGCAAGTCACTCTCTCAGCCCAGCCCACCCCCTGCCCCCCCGAATTGCTGGTAGTGCTCAAGTAGAGTTAATTCCAGACGTGTGCTACCTTGACCTGCTTGGAGCTTTAAGGCAAGAGACCACTGTGATAAATCAAATGCAAGTAAAATTTCTTTCTCTGTAGGGCCATCTTTCTGAAGGATTGGTAACTAAATGGTACAGATCACCTCGCCTTTTGCTGTCTCCCAACAACTATACTAAAGCCATTGATATGTGGGCTGCAGGTTGCATCTTTGCTGAAATGCTGACAGGGAAAACTCTCTTTGCAGGTTGGTGGAGACTGATTGGTGCAAACATGTCAGTTTGAGTATAAAACCTCTGTGCAGTGTGTTAGCATTTAGCAGGAGAGCCTCAGTGTGTCCATTTTTTTCAAGCCACTGTGTCAACAGGTTATTGAGATGGCAAGTGGCAAAGACTCTTGCTCTGTTTACGAGCATGAAATTTCATATCGATGACTCAGTTTTTGATAAATTGGGTGACGTGTGCTAAGTAGCAATGTTATGTCTTGGAGTATTTGAGCATGAAATGTTTCATATCCAGATGTGCAGGTAAGTTAGTAGGTACTTGATTCATACCAGTTGAAAAAGTAGCTATTCACAGGTGGATTTTGTCATACCTTTTTGTGCTCCCTGAACCAACCAGTGAGCTGGCAGCCGAGAGGGTTACACTGAGAAGGGCTGGGATGCTGCATGGTTTTCTTTCTCTGTGGTGTTCCCTGATAATGCGGCACCTTCCAGTCTGGATATAAAAACTTGCTACTAAGTTGTACATAGAAGGGTCTATCCTAAGGCAAGAGTTAATCTTGTGTTGCCCTGTCAGCCCTGTGAACTGTAACTAAGAAATGGTTATGAGCCTGTATCCTTGATACATTGTAGCTGCCTCCCTTGGGCCAGTCAGACCCTCTCAGCCTAACTACCTCCACAGGGTGTTTGTGGGGGTAAAATGGGAGTCGAGGAAGAACAGCGTTAGCCAGTTTGGGTCCCCTTTGGGGAGAAATGTGGGGTATGAATGAAGTAAATGTTTAAAAAATGGACTTTGCATACAAAAATTCTGTTGACTCAGCTTCTAAGAATAGGAAATAGAATTCTGTGATATCACAGTAGTGACCAGCGGGTTTCTAGAACTTAACTGACTTTGTGTGTTTTGTCCTCCTATCTAGGCGCACACGAACTTGAACAGATGCAGCTGATTTTAGAATCGATTCCTGTTGTTCATGAGGAAGATCGTCAAGAACTTCTGAACGTCATCCCAGTTTACATTAAAAACGACATGACTGAGCCACACAGACCTTTAACTCAGCTCCTCGCAGGCATTAGCCCCGAAGGTAAATTGGCTGTTTCGTCTCCATTCTTTCATTACCTGCCTTTTGGCTGGGGAGGCTGTGGGCAAGATTTGTTGTTTTAAAAATTTGTGTACAATGCTTAGACCAGCCCTCTGGAGAGCTGAACATAATAAACATCAAGAAAAAAAACACTAGTTAATAGAAAAGATGTATGTGAGCACCTTCTCTGTGCACAACTGAGATTTGTATGTGCAGGCATGGCTGCCCACTATATTGCTAGCCAATTCTTCCTTCAAAGAGCTCAAGGTGGGGGGTTTCCACCCCTCCTCCATTTTTATAATCTCTGAGATGTGTTAAGCTTCACAGTAGGGTGACTGCCTCATGGTCACCCAGTGAGCACCATGGGAGCCAGATTTGAACCCAGGTCTCCCCAGTCTAAGCCCCATAATTTTGAATCGCCACTCTACCATGGGAGCTCGCTGACAGCGATCTTGGGCCAGTCACACTATCACTCTCACTCTGTCCCTCTCGTCCTGACCTCCCTCCCAGGATAGTGGTTGTAGGGATGAAACGGAGGAAGGGAGAACCAATGTTGTGAACCTCCTTGGGTTCCATGGGAGAGAAAAGTAGGTACAAACAGCTGAATAAATATTTTTTGCTGTTAAATATTTGGAACGTGAAATATTGAAGTATTGCTGTTAAATATTTCGAACTTTCAAGCCTAGTCAAGGAAGCACTGGCTGAGACTGTTTGCTGATGCCATTAAAATGTGACTCATTTTGAAAGTCACTGAACCGTCTGGGCCGGTTTTGTTCTTTGCAGCACTGGACTTCCTGGAACAAATATTGACCTTCAGTCCCATGGATCGATTGACAGCAGAAGACGCTTTGTCCCATCCTTATATGAGCATTTACTCCTTCCCAACCGATGAGCCCATTTCAAGCCATCCCTTTCACATTGAGGATGAGGTGGACGACATTCTGCTCATGGATGATAGTCACAGTCACATCTATAATTGGGAAAGGTAAGCTGTTTTGAAATCCTTTTCGGTGGACGTCAAGGCGACTTACCAGGTGAAGAAGTTTATGCTTGAGATGCTAGCTGGCTGTGTGAAGCTAGATGGGTAGAGAGAGGCCCATGAGTAGGAGAAATGGAATCTGCGTGCTTTGAGGTTCATGGTATCCTTAACATAAATTCAGTCGGGTTAGCATTTTAAACAATCCATAATGACCTCTATGCAATGCATTTACTTTATGACGTTGCTCCTTAATCGGTCATTAGTACAGATGCATATTCTATCCCAAACACAAAATGGTTTCTATTTAAAGAGAAAAAGTGTGTGTGTGACTCATATATTATGTAGTTAAGTGCTTAGTGGGATGATTAGCATTTTTATGTACTGCCCTGGTTACCTGGTACTCCATGTTTAGCCAGAAATAGAGGGTTGTCTGTATTAAAAGCTGGTGTGCCGAGAGAGTGGTTTGTTGTAAACAGGAAGGAAATGTCCCACTAGGGAATGCTTGCAGTGAATGCTTAATGAAATTGATAGAAAAGCCAATAAAATGAACCTGCACAGATTAGGCATTGTGGAAACTTTCACTAAATAACTCTGAAGGACAAGTGCTGACAGATGTTTGGGAAAAGGGACTCTGTGAGTACTAACCTGAAACCATAGTCCTGTAGGATAAAACTCAGTTCAGCAGTTAGGTCTGAATTGAAATCCTTTCTCCTCTCTTGTTGACTTTGTAACATGTAAGCAAGCAGAAGACTGCTATTCAGTTAATTAATTAATTAATTATTGCAGATACCACGAAAGTCAGTTTTCAGACCACGACTGGCCTATCCATAACAACTTTGAAGCTGATGAAGTTCAGCGTGACCCAAGAGCTCTTTCCGATGGGACTGATGAGGAAGAAGTTCAAGTAGATCCTCGCAAATATTTGGATGGCGACCGTGAGAAGTATCTGGAGGATCCGGCTTTTGATACCCACTTCTCTACTGAGCCTTGTTGGCCATATCCAGATCACCATGAAAACAAGTATTGTGATCTGGAATGTAGCCACACCTGTAATTACAAAATGAGGTCTACTTCCTACCTAGATAATTTAGTTTGGAGAGAGAGTGAAGTGAACCATTATTATGAACCCAAGCTTATAATAGATCTTTCTAACTGGAAGGAGCAAAGTAAAGAGAAGTCAGACAAGAAAGGCAAGTCCAAATGTGAAAGGAATGGCTTGGTGAAGGCCCAGATAGCACTTGAGGAGGCCTCCCAGCAGCTTGCTGAAAAGGAGAGAGAAAAGCATCAGGGGTTTGACTTTGATTCGTTCATAGCAGGAACCATCCAGCTTAGCTTGCAGCACGAGTCGACTGAAGTGGATAAATTAAACGACTTGAATAGTTCAGTGTCCCACCTAGAATCGAAAGGCATATCAAAGTCAGTAAGTAGAGAGAAGCAAGAAAAAGGCATGGCCAACTTGGCGCAGTTAGAAGCTCTGTACCAGACCTCCTGGGATAGTCAGCTGGTGAGCGGGGGGGAGGAGTGTTTTCTCATAGGCCAGTTTTGTTGCGAAGTCAGGAAGGACGAGCAGATAGAGAAGGAGAACACCTACACCAGTTACCTGGACAGGTTTTTTAGCAAGAAGGAGGATGCTGAAGTGCTGGAAGCTGAGCCAGTTGAAGATGGGAAGCTTGAGGAGAAGGACAGAGAAGGAAGCTTCATTAGTAATAGCGGGGAATTTCTTTTTAACAAGCACCTCGAAGCTATAGGCATCCCCCAGTTTCACAGCCCTGTTGGCTCCCCACTTAAATCAATACAGGCCACGTTAACGCCTTCTGCTATGAAATCATCTCCTCAGATTCCCCATAAGACGTACAGCAGCATTCTGAAACACCTAAACTAAAAAAAAACAACAGCAGACATTTCTTTTTGTACTCATGAAATGTGTGTTTTTTTATTGTAAGTAATTTTTTTTACTTGAAATCAGATGATGTAACTTTGGTATGGATTTCCTTAGTTTTCTGTTTACCATTGTTTTTACAAACCAGAATTGCTTTCTTTACATGACAATTTTTTTAAAAACTGGCATGTCGTTTGCACACAAAGGTAGTAAAGAACAGGGCAAAACAATGCAAATTGCAGGAAGAAGAAGAAAAAACAAACACGAAAATGCACTAAAACCAAGTAGAAACACTCAGTTTGAAGCAAGTGTCCATGTTTTGCAGAGGAGGAATAAGAATCTTGCCTTGAAAATTATACAGTGAGACTATACATATTTGCATGAAAATATCTATTTTTTTCCCTGAAACAATTTTCATTCATATGTATTTTAGAATTTTTCATACTGTACACATTTCTTAGACACATGATACCAGCAGCAACTGAAAACGAATGGTACGCATGTGTTATCTACCTCAAGGTAACAGCAGTATGTGGCAAACCATTAACTACCCTTAGTGCTTTTCATAATGCACTTCTATTTAGCCAGCATTATTGTAGTAAGTGGTATTATGGAGAAAGAAAATCATTCAATATTTATAAATATTCTGGTATGCATTCTTTATAGTGGAAATGTTAATATGCAGCATTTTTAATTTATTTTAGCAAATTATATTTTCTGTAATGATAGAAAGTCAACTTTAAATTTTTTTGGAACTTGCTTTACAGATTTTAAAAAAGAGTACTTTTAGCACTATGGTTTATTGCCTACATAGCTGAAATAGAGATGAAATAACATCCCCTTATTCTGAGGTGATCCATGTGAGGGTTTTTCTTTTCTTTTCTTTTTAAAAAAAGATTTCACTTCAAGTAAGGCACTCACTGTGTATAGGAATTTGCAATTTGGAGGTGCTTGATCTCTACAAAGAAATTAGGAATTGTTTTACTATGAAATGCTCCTAGAAGTCTTAATTGTGTTTAATTTAACAAAAAAAACCAAACAACAATTTTTGTAATGTTAGTTGTGTGCATGGAAACAAAATTAAGGTACAACATTACTGTAGGTTAAAAGTTCTGTACGGTCAGGCATTTTGTTTTTACTGTATGTTTTTAATGAATGATACCCACACCTGTTTCCAAAGCACGCATGAGTATGATTAGTTTAAATGTAGCATGTAGCATCTCAGTCTTCTGACAGTTTGTTTTTATCTTCTGGGGGTATTTTCGTTTTCATTTTGTTTTGGGAAACTCTTATGTATCATTGGCTCCCCTGTTTAAACAAAGAAACAAATAAAACTTGGCCAGCAAAATTGAAACTTGGAGTAAGCGTGTGCCCCCAATAGCCCCCAGAATGTCCCGGCGTATGCTACCTACAGGCTCCCAGTTTTCCCCAAGAACACCTCGGGTGACAAGTGAGGGAGAAAAATAGAAATGTACCTTTTGTGTTTGCCAGCAGACCATATAGTGAAGTCAGTCACGTGTCAGGGCTGGTGATCATTCAAGGCTGGCTGTCACTGATTGCACCAACTGCCTAGACGTGAATGTTGATTCAGATTTTAAATCCGTGGGATGGATTTCCACACAGCGTCTTCAGGATGAAGGTTTTTAACGTTTAGCAGCCCCAAACCAACATGCTGGCTAAAAAGCCCAAATCATTGGCTGCTTTGAAGATTGCCAGATTCTTATTCCTGCAAAGCCACCTTACTGTGTTTCTGGTCCTTTTCAGTCATTACATTTGACCACATATACAGGGAGAGCATGCTAAATGCAACAGTGGAATACATAGAAGCATCTGCCCTTTGCCCTTTTCAGCCAAAATGGTGATGGGGGAGTATTGTGTGCAGTGTTCTCCCCATAAATGTGGTCAATTGTGATGATGACAGCCGGAAAGAAGTCCTGTCTAGTCTGCCTTGTGCAGTTGATGTCTTTCCTCAGTCTGGAGGTGCACCACTCAGACAGGTAAGCCATGTTCACTGGACTTGACTCCAGATGGGTGGCCATGTTAGTCTGTAGCAGTACAAAAGAGCAAGACTCCAGTAGCACCTTAACAAAATCTGTGCCAAGGTATGACCTTTCATGAGTCACTGAAGACGTGAGCAGTGACTCACAAAAGCTTTATACCCTGCCACAGATTTTGTTAATCTTTAAGGTGCCAGTGGTCTCTTGCGCTTTTCACTGGACTTGAGTGAGCTGCGCTGTGCCAGTGCCCTCTGGCTGCTGGCCTGAGATGCAGTGTTCCAACCACCTAGGAAAACTGTACCCCCAGGACTTGGGTTTAGAAGCTCCTGGGATACAGTAGCAAAATTTCTGGTATTCCCCAGAGGTTTGCATGCACAAATACCTGGAAAAGTCTCGGGCGGGGGGGAGAGAAACATTCTTGCATCTCTGATGCAGGGAGAAGTTGAGGGGATGAAGGTCTCAGCAGAGAGGTGGTAATTTCCATGGATCATGGCAAGACTTTCCCTGGGGGGGCGGGGTGTCAGCCCAGCCTTGGCCAAGTTGCACGATAATGGTTTTGCATGCAGCCGGCAGTCTGTATGTTGATCACAATAACTATGACGTGAGCATTAATTACACAACTGAATAATTCAGTGGCAGTCTAGCCCCCACATGGCCCCATTCGATCCTTACAACACTTAATTACAAAAAGGTGTGGGCGGCCTCTTCAGCAACCTAGAGTGATGCCGCTGATCCAAGCCTTATCAGACATTTGTAGCATGACTTCAAGTAACCCAGTGACCTCCAGTAACTAATGTCTGAACTAACTGGAAACTACATAGGGTGACCTCAAGAAACCCCAGTGACTTATAGAGCCAGTTTGGTGTAGTGGTTAAGTGTGTGGACTCTAATCTGGGAGAACTGGGTTTGATTCTCCTCTCTGCCACTTGCAGCTGCTGGATGATCTTGGGCAAGCCATAGTTCTGTCAGAGCTGTTCTCTCAAGAGCGCTCTCAGCCCCACCTACCTCACAGGGTGTCTAATGAGTTTGTAAGCTGTTCTGAGACTCCCGACTGAAGGGCAGGGTATAAATCCAATCTCTTCTTCTTTAGTAACTCCAGCACTAATTGGAGATGTCTGGCAATGATCTTCAGTAACCCCCAATAATCTATAGTAATCCCTAGACTAACTGGAAAATTTGGAGAATGACCTCGCATAACCCCAATGACTTATAGTAACCCCAACACTAATTAGAACGTTTGGTGAGTGACCTCATGTGACCCCAGTAACCTATAGTAACCCCTAGACTAATTGTAATTTTTGGAGAATGGCCTCAAGTGACCCCAATGACCTATAGTAACCCCTGGACTAACGGAATTTTGGAGAATGACCTCAAGTAACCCCAGTGACCTATAGTAACCCCTGGACTAACTGGAAATTTTGAAGAATGACCTCAAGTAACCTCAATGAACTATAGTAACCCCTGGACTAACTGAAAGTTTTGGAGAATGACCTCAAGTAACCCCAATGACCTATAGTAACCCCTGGACTAACTGGAAATTTTGGAGAATGACCTCAAGTAACCCCAGTGACCTATAGTAACCCCTGGACTAACTGGAAATTTTGAAGAATGACCTCAAGTAACCCCAATGACCTATAGTAACCCCAATGCTAATCAGAACTTTCAACAAATGACCTCAAGTAACCCCAATGACCTATAGTAACCCCTGGACTAACTGGAAATTTTGAAGAATGACCTCAAGTAACCCCAATGACCTATAGTAACCTCAATGCTAATTAGAAATTTCAGCAAATGATGTCATGTAATCCCAGTGGCCTCTAGGAACCCTTTCTCATTAAAGACTTCCATTTGACCTTGTTGTAAATAGTAAATTATATATTTCCTCTCCACTGACCCTATCTGATATTTAGAAAATAAATTTGCTGCATCATCCATGACCTCGTGTGACCTGTTAGACAATGGATATGTTGCACTTCCTGTTATCCTGTTTGACCCCCCCCCCCACTAACTATAAAGTGTGCATACTACATCTTCAGTGACACCACCACCCCCATTTGACTACTTGGAACATACTGATAGATTTCATGTCATTTTGAATCTTGCCAGAGCTGGGTTGAGCTCCTTCACTAAGGAAAGTGGCCTGACGAAGCCCTAAGAAACGTCAAAGCAACCTAGGTGTGCCATCACCGCTCCTTTGGTTCGCGCTACGGCTAGTCTTGAGCTCATGCCGTCTGCTGCGTGCTTTCTTCTGGAAATTCTCCTCTGCATGAAGGGTGACCTTATCAATCTGAAGAGAGACTTGTCCTTTCAAGGACTATTAGGTCACTATTCAACTGGTGCAGATGTCATTTATGAATGGTGGCAAAAACATTTGTTATATGTATCATTTTTGGTTGTAACTTAGCAGAACTGTATAAGAAGCCAGTAGTCTCAAGTGTGATTTGTAGAGTGTGACAGATCATTCTGGTTGTTTGCACCTCCCCTCTGGAGGCAGGACTAAAGAGAGCGCAGCACGAGGAAAGGATCTTAACCAGCTGGTTGGACAGTACATGAGGAGGTGGCTGTTCAGGCATGCTGTCCAGAACCCACATAGAGCTTTAAAGGCTAAGGGTGACATATTTAGAGTTGTGTCCAGCAATGGAGGCAGCCCATGAAGATTTTTCAGTAGAAAGGTGGGCCGATTCCTGCACTCTGCACCTGCCAATAACCTGGCCACCTCATTTTAAACCAGTCAAAAGTTTCCAGTATCTCAGTCTTGTCTGGATTTATTTATTTAAAACATTTCCAGGCCATTTTCCCAACCAAATAAGGTCTCCCAAGGCAGTGAACATGAACTATTAATACATTTCAACATTAAAAACATTTAACATAAGGCAGATTATACAATAATTCAATTAAAACATATAAACATACATAACACCAAAAACCAGGGAGGAAGCCAATAATAGTTATTAAAAGGTAAAGGTTCCCCTGCTCAAAAGTCAGTCGAATCCGACTCTAGGGTTGCGGTGCTCATCTCCGTTTCAAAGCCGAAGAGTCAGCGCTGTCCGGAGATGTTTCCGTGGTCATGTGGCCGGCATGACTAAACACCAAGGCGCACGGAACGCTGTTACCTTCCCACCGAAGTGGTACCTATTTATGTACTTGCAATTTCTTGCTTTCGAACTGCGAGGTTGGCAGGAGCTGGAACTAGAGACGGGAGCTCATTCCGTCATGCGGCACCCGGGTCTCGAACTGCTGAACTACTGACCTTCCACAGCCTGCAGTTCAGCGTCTTAACCACTTGAGCCCACCGCAGCTATTGGGGTATGCCAAACGAAACAAAAAAGTCTTCACCCACTGGTAGAAGATAACAATAGAGGGACACAGACAAATATCCATGGGGAGGGATCTCCAAAGTTTTGGTGCCATGACGGAAAAGGCCCTTTTCTCAGGTTGCCATTTCTCTAGCCTCAGATGGGGGCAGGAACCAAGGCAGGGCCTCCTCCAAAGATGACCAGAACGGATAGGTAGGTTCATGCAGAAGAGGGTGGTCTGTCTTCATCAGTCTCCATCTCTCACACACAACAATTTCTTCACATTTGAAGGGAGCATCTTTCTAAAAGGCAAACAAATACAGATCAATGGCCTGGCAAAACTCTCAATCTAACAAACCACCCTCTGTTTAAAACACACACACACAGAACCCTTTGATTTCAATCTCTCCACACCATCTTAGACTGCAGTCATAAGAACATAAGAGAAGCCAATACTGGATCAGGCCAATGGCCCATCCAGGCCAACACTCTGTCACACAGTGGCCAAAAATACCAGGTGCCAGGTGCCATCAGGAGGTCCACCAGTGGGGCCAGGTCACTAGAAGCCCTCCCACTGTTGCCCCCCCCCCAGCACCAAGAATACAGAGCATCACTTGCCCCAGACTGAGAGTTCCTATCCAAACCTTGTGGCTAATAGCCATTGATGGACCTCTGCTCCATATCCTTATCCAATTCCCTCTTGAAGCCGTCCATAGTTGTAGTCGTCACCACCTCCTGCAGCAGTGAATTCCATGTGTTAATCACTCTTTGAGTGAAGAAGGACTTCCTTTTATCCATTCTAACCCGACGGCGCAGCAATTTCACGAGTTCTTGTATCTTGAGAAAGGGAGAAAAGGACTTTTTTCTCTACCTGCTCTCTCCCATGCATATGAAGACTCACCTGGAAGTCAACACTCCTGAATAAAGACTGACATCTAAGTCAACATGCAAAGGATTTTAAAGCTCGGTATAGCTAACAACGACTCATTATAAAACCCACTATTTTAAAATAGTTACCAGAGCGATTCCACTAAAGCGATTTCTTTCACCTCTGGTTGGATAAAATCCATTGTAGGAACTTGGTACCATGTGCTTAGCAGCACTGAGAGCACGACAGAGCGCCTCAACTGTGTTTTCTCTTGCACTTCAGTAATTATCATTTTGGTGTGACCAAAATTGTATGAAAAGACTAACAGATTTATTATGACTCATGTGCTGATTTGGGCAAAGATTTACACCGGGTGTGCTTCGCGAGGGCTCTGTGAACTGGCACGGGAGCATTCTCAGCAATGATTCAGAAGCAGATGGGGTTTGTTTGCTCAAGTTGTGCTGTCAGTCTGTCACTCTCGTTTAGGAACAAATACACACTTCGAGTGGATTCTCCTTTTTACTTACTACTGGAGTTTTGTTAACAAATCTTAGTCATGCTCATGCATCACTGCTGTCGTGTCCTGCTTTCACAGACGCCCTTTTGTCAAGGCCAAACGTCTTTGGCACCAAAAGCAGAGCAGACAACCAAGCAGTGGTGCGTGTGTGTGTTCAAAATGGGAGAACCTGTCCCCATATTTTTAATAGTGCTTGTCATAAACACACCCTGGGTCTATGTGTTCTTAAATGCGTGTTGCGTGCTCGCAGGCATGTGAAGTGTGTCCCTCTTCGTTGGGCCACCACCCCAAGTTAATATCCAGCCTCCCTCGGTGCCTTGAGGAACTCCAGTAAAGGCTGTCTCTGAGCAAGGACAAAGGGCAGAGCTTTCCTGTTCCTTCAGCCTGTTCAGTGAGAACATATGTCTGAGCATGAGTGAGTGGTCTAAGGTGATGTGTGGAGGCGTTTTAATCACTGTCTGCTTTCTTAAACCAGATTAATCTAAAGTTCCAAATTAATCTAAAGCACAGACAGAGAAGATAGCTATCAAGACCAGTGTTATACCACATTTGGTGGAGATGCGAGAAGGTATTAAAATTTTGGAAAGTAATACAAAAACTAATAACAGATATAGTAGAAATAGATTTAAAGCTTGATCCAGAAGTATACCTACTTAACATCTTACCAGAAGGGATTAAATAGAACGATCTATGTGTGATACTGTATATTCTCACTAGCTCCAGAATTCTCTTGGCGAAACGCTGGAAATCGGAGCAAATTCCAAGTAGAGAAGAGTTAATTACAAAAATTATGGAAATTAAAGAAATGGATAAACTAAATATGATACTGTTGGCAAAAGATCAAAGTCTGTTTAAAAAAAGATGGCAGAAATTAGATAGTTGGATGGAAACAAATGTATAAAGAATCTCCAAAGGATATATTGTATAAAAATGTTGGTATTGTTTGTTGTGGAAAATACGAAAATAAACTTGTTTTTTTTTTTTAAAGACCAGTGTTATAGAACTAATGAAAAGAACATAAAGCATAAACCTAAGCAAACGTGGCAGTGCTGAATAGTTGCCTCTGACAATCCCACCTGGCTGTCGGTGGAACAAATGCACTTCCAGGCCCGCCCCCCCTGCAGAGGTGTGTGGAGGATCCCAGTGCTTGGACAAAACGTTTGAACTAACAGATGAGTCAACCTCTTTATCCCTCCTGCCCTGTGTTCAGTTCAGTTCAGTTGACCTTTATTGACATAAAATACCTTTAAAAGAATTACTTAAGAAATATAGGAAATATAAGAAAAAATAAGAAATATAAGAAATTTAGGAGCTGTGGTGGCTCAAGTGGTTAAGACGCTGAACTGCAGGCTGCAGAAGGTCGGTAGTTCAGCAGTTCGAGACCCGAGTGCTGCATGATGAAGTGAGCTCCCGCCTCTAGTTCCAGCTCCTGCCAACCTAGCAGTTCGAAAGCAAGACAGTAGATAAATAGGTACCACTTCGGTGGGAAGGTAACAGCGTTCCGTGCGCCTTGGTGTTTAGTCATGCCGGCCACATGACCATGGAAATGTCTTCGGACAGCGCTGGCTCTTCGGCTTGGAAACGGAGATGAGCACTGCAACCCTAGAGTCGGATTCGACTGGCTTTCGAGCAAGGGAACCTTTACCTTTAAGAGATATAGATTTAAAATCAAGTATAACCAGACATATAAAACATGATGTAGCATAAAACAATTACTCATTGGAAGTTTTCCTGACGTAGCTGATTGTAAAAACACGGCCACGTTCATTGATATTTCCAGGACAGAGTCATTTAGAAGACGGTGCACTTTTAAAGCATCAGGAAGGTTCGTCATGTTGGCTAAGACAGGGTTTAAATATCTAGCATGTAAGACCACAAAAAACTGACAATGCAAACAAATATGCGAAATAGTTTCAATACATCCAGAGTTGCAATGGCAAAGTCTGTCCGCGTAAACTATGTCATTATATCTCCCATGCAAGATTGCTGGGGGTATTACATTGAATCTTGCTCGAGAAAAAAAGCTCTGTGCTGTTGTGGTGCTTGTATACCAGATAGATCTGGGGCCATTCGGCCTACCGTAAGGGGCATCTCAAAGTTCAGGGGGGAACAAGATTTGTTGGCTAAGCTGTAAAGCCTTTGTGTTTCAATATCAAGGACTCTACGTTTAATCATCTGAAAGGCACCTATAAATGGGAGCATAAACAATGAGTCCAGTGGGATACCCATGGTAGTTATTTTATTCTCAATGTATGATAGCCATTTAGACATATTTGACTCTGTGAGCCTGTGTTGCATGAGGCTTCTTTGGTCTACACTGTAATGTAGATGCAGCCAGTATTTTACTGTTGTAAGCCACGCACCAGATTCCACAGAATTTAATCCTGCCCTGTGTTGGCGGGAAGCTTCTCTCATTCCGGATTTAGAGGACCCGCCCCACACGGGAAGGTGCACCCCAATCCCCCTCCCAGTTATTCTGGTGCACATCTCATGTCCTGCCATACCCAGATCACGTTTTATAACAGCTATATCCATCCTGTCTCCCAGCGAAAACCCATCTCCTGCTCTCTCTGACCTCTTGGTGCATTTTATGGCCCACTTTAGCGGACTGTCAGGGAGCCAGGGATGCCCCCATGCACTTCAAAGCCCCGTAGATCTCTGAAGCACAACAGTGCTTAGTGAGACTGAGCACTGAGCTGGATGGCCCAGGACAGCCCCGATCTTGGAAGCTAAGCAAGGTCAGCCCTGGTTTGTAGGACGAGGAGGAGGAGGAGGAGATTGGATGTATACCCCGCCCTCCACTTGGAGTCTCAGAGCGGCTTACAAACTCCTTTCCCTTCCCCTCCCCACAACAGACACCCTGTGAGGCAGGTGGGGCTGAGAGAGCTCTGACACAAACTGCTCTTTTTCAAGGACAGCTCTTATCAGAACTATGGCTTGCCCAAGGTCATCCAGCCAGGTGCAAGTGGAGGAGTGGGGAATCAAACCCGGTTCTCCCAGATTAGAGTCCGCACACTTAACCACGACACCAAACTGGCTCTTGTGCTTGGATGAAGAGACCTGCAAGGAAGTCCAGGGCTGCTACACAGAGGCAGGCAAGGTAAATGGATCCCTCTGACTGGCCTTGAAAACCCGGTGAGTTAGCCATAAACCAGCTGCAGCTTGATGGCACCAGCACCGCTGAGACGGAACGAGAAGACAAAGGAAAACCTAATGCTGCGTTCTGGTCTGTGAATATTATGTACATTTAGCTTCCTATACAGCATCTGCCCAACTTTAGGTGCTCTAGAAATAACAGGCTTGGATCCCTCTGAATGTTTCTGCTTGGCCAAGAGCTCTTGCTCAGGTGGAAACATAACAAAGGCATCACAAGTAGCTCTTGTGCTAAGTCAACCTGAATGCAATCCATCTTGCATTTCCACTTGGGCAAGATATGTGTCAGCAGCCCTCCCTCTCATAATGTCTTTCTTCAATTAAATCACATTGCAGCTGCAAATAGGAAGGAAGGAAGGAAGGAAGGAAGGAAGGAAGGAAGGAAGGAAGGAAGGGAGGGAGTTGGTTTTATACCCCACTCTTCACTGGGAGCGGTTTACAATCTCCTTCCCCTTCCCCTCCCCACAACAGACACCCTGTGTGGTAGGTGGAGCTGAGAATGCTCTGAGAGAACTGTGACTGACCCAAGGTCACCCAGCTGGCTTCACATGGAAGAGGAGTGGGGAATCAAACCCAGTTCTCCAGTTTAGAGTCAGCCACTCTTAACCACTACACCAATGGTCCAGCTACTCCAGCATCCTGTTTCACATAGCAGCCAACCAGTTGCCATGAGGGCCAACAAACAAGACATGGAGACAGTGATTTTTCCCTGATTTTGCCTCCTAGCACTGGGATTCAGAGGGAAGGAAGGTGACATGGTATAGTCAGATCTCGGAAGCTAAGCAGGGTTGGTACTTGGAAGGGAGACCACCAAGGAAGACTCTGCAGAGGGAGGCCATGGCCAACCACCCCTGCTTCTCATTTGCCTTGAAAGCCCCTTCCTGGGGTTGCTATAAGTCAGCTGCAACTTGATGGCACTTTATACAAACTCACACACAGGGATTTAGAAGTTGAATCCCTTTGAATATAGTCACCAGTGCTGGACCTATCATCCATAAATCAAATACGCTCTTAAAGTAACCTATGATCATGTCCATCACGCCACCCGTAAATTAGTTACTTGTTGAGTAATTAGAAAGAAGAAGAAGAGATTGGATTTTTACCCCGCCCTTCACTACACAAAGGTGTCTCAGAGCGGCTTACAATCTCCTTTCCCTTCCCCTCCCCACAACAGACACCCTGGGAGGGAGGTGAGGCTGGGAGAGCGCTTGACAGAAACTGCTCTTTCTTCAAGAACAGCTCTTATCAGAGAATGGATACAAAAAACTTTGTTTATGGCTGAGATGGACAAAATTACAAAAAAAACTGAATAATAAAGAAGATCAGGAATTCTATGAGGAATGGAGAGACTTTAAAATCTACCTAGAAAAGAACTGGGATGTAAAGCATAATCTATTATATTTAGAACAATATTGAAACTAGAATACGATGTTATCTTAAGGTATACTGGAGTGACGGGGGGAAAGCATTGCGGGAAGCCACGGGGAGGGGGAGAGTAAAATGGGGATATTGGGGGTAAAAATTGAAATATTAATGGAATTGATGACATGTCAATATTTTCATGAAAAATAAAATTGTGTTAAAAAAAAAAAAAAAAAACACATTCAAGAACAGCTCTTATCAGAACTACGGCTTGCCCAAGGTCATCCAGCCAGGTGCAAGTGGAGGAGTGGGGAATCAAACCCGGTTCTCCCAGATTAGAGTCCGCGCACTTAACCACTGCACCAAAAGTATTTCTTTTTGCCTGTCCCAAATCTATAGCCCATTAACTTCACTGGGTGTCCCTGAGTTCTAGTATTTTAGGAGAGGGAGAAAAAGCTCTGTCAATCCACTTTCCGTACCCGAGCATCATTTCCTAAATCTCTATCACGTCCCCCCTTGGTTGTTTCTTTTCTTACTTGCAAAGTCCCAGACTCTTCAGCCTTTCCTCACAGGAAAAGTGCTTTAACCCCTTAACCATCTTGGCTGCCCCCTTCTGTACTTTTTCCAGCTCTCCAATATCCTTTCAGAGAGCCAGTGTGGCTCGGTGGTTAGGGTGTTAGACTAGGATCTGGAAGACCCGGGTTCAAATCCCCACTCTGCCATGGAAGCTTGCTGGGTGACCTTGGGCCTGTCACAGTCTTACACCCTAACGTATCTCACAGGGTTGCTGTAAAGATAAAATGGAAAAGGATGAATGTTGTAAGCCTCTTCGGGTCCCAGTTAGGGAGAAAGTCTTGGCTTAAGTGAAGTAAATAAAGGTAAAGGTAAAGGTTCCCTTGCTCGAAAGCCAGTCGAATCCGACTCTAGGGTTGCGGAGCTCATCTCCGTTTCAAAGCCGAAGAGCCAGCGCTGTCCGAAGACGTTTCCGTGGTCATGTGGCCGGCATGACTAAACACCGAGGCGCACGGAACGCTGTTAAGTAAATAAACACTAACATAAATAAAATCCTTTTTGAGAAGTGGCAACCAGAACTGTAGACAATATTCCAAATGAGTTAGCATGGTAGATCTATACAAGGGCGTTACAATATAGGCTACTTTCAGTCCTTTTCCTAATAATCGCCAGCACTGGACAGTAATGACTACACCAAATAGCCTTTTGCATTTTGAGAGTGCAAAGTGATGCACATCGGAGCCAAAAATCCTAACTATAAATACACACTGATGGGGTCCGAACTGGCAGAGACTGACCAAGAGAGAGATCTTGGAGTCGTAGTAGATAACTCACTGAAAATGTCGAGACAGTGTGCAACTGCAATGAAAAAGGCCAATGCTATGCTGGGGATTATTAGGAAGGGTATTGAAAACAGATCAGCCAATATCATGATGCCCCTATATAAATCAATGGTGCAGCCTCATTTGGAATACTGTGTACAGTTCTGGTCACCACACCTCAGAAAGGATATTATAGCTTTGGAAAAAGTGCAGAAAAGGGCAACTAGAATGATAAAAGGGTTGGAACACTTTCGCTATGAAGAAAGGTTAAAGCACTTAGGGCTCTTTAGCTTGGAGAAACGACGGCTGAGGGGTGACATGATTGAGGTTTATAAGATTATGCATGGGATAGAGCAGGTTGAGAAAGAGGTGCTTTTCTCCCTTTCTCACAATACAAAAACTCGTGGGCACTCTATGAAATTGTTGAGAGGTCGGGTTAAAACAGATAAAAGAGTGATTAACACATGGAATTCACTGCCACAGGAGGTGGTGGCGGCTACAAGCATGGACGGCTTCAAGAGGGAATTAGATAAGCATATGGAGCAGGGGTCCATCAGTGGCTATTAGCCACAAGGTATAGATAGGGACTCAGGGAAAAGTGATGCTCTGTATTCTTGGTGCTGGGGGGGGGGCAACAGTGGGAGGGCTTCTAGTGTCCTGGCCCCACTGCTGGACCTCCTGATGGCACCTGGTATTTTTGGCCACTGTGTGACAGAGTATTGGACTGGATGGGCCATTGGCCTGATCCAACATTGGCTTCTCTTATGTTCTTATGAGAGGGGTGTGTGTGTGTGTGTGTGTGTGGGTGTGAGTGTGAGTGTGAGAGAGAGAGAGAGAGAGAGAGAGAGAGAGAGAGAGAGAGAGAGAGCGCAACACTGACCAGGAATGGAAAGGTAAAAACACTGCTGGATTAGCTCTTGTACAAACAGAACTGTAAAGTAAAATAGGCAAGAAAACAAGAACGAGGAGAGAAGAAGAGATTGGATTTATACCCATCCTTCACTACCCCAAGGAGTCTCAGAGCGGCTTACAATCTCCTTTCCCTTCCTCTCCCCACAACAGACACCCTGTGAAGAAGGTGGGGCTGAGAGAGCTCTTTTGAGAACTGCTGGTGAGAGAACAGCTCTGAGAGAACTTGTGGCTGACCCAAGGTCACACCGGCAGCTGCATGTGGAGGAGCAGGGAAATCAAAGCCGGTTCTCCCAGATTAGAGTCTGTGCTCCTAACCACTACACCAAATTGGCTCTCCGGAGAGAGGCAACCCACGGATAGTGTGATGGGCTTTGCCAATCAGCTGCGCTGAACAACGAGAAAGGCCGGAGTGGTCTGGGGGATCCATAGCACAAAAGTGCTCAGCAGCTGGGCCAGACCAGCTTTCTTGTCTGAGCAGGTCCTTTGGCCTTCTTCTCATGTAAATGCAATGCCCTGTGTTGGCCTCCTGGTTCGTCTATGGATTTACATTTATCTGATTCAAACCAGCCTTTCTGTCTGCATAATATGAAACCATTGTTGAAGCCCATTTAATTATTTTTTGCACAGCTGCTGTATCAGCTGAAGGCGAAGGTGCCGTCAGGCAGGGATTTGCAGCTATTCTAACGCCAGACCGTGAGCAAGAAGACAAGTCCTGCTCTTGCCGCTCTCCGTGAAGCAGGAGCCGTTGCCACTCTATGGGTCAATTTATGACCTGTGATCTTCCATATATAACCCACCCTCTCGATGTAATGGCTGTTGGAAGTGTGGCAGTCCGTGCCTGACACCACAGTCATGAAGAAAGACGCAAGGATGTGTCTGCACCCTTCTGCACCCCATATTCCTTTAAGCATGGTTTTTTTAAAGCTGAGCTAAGGCTTACCAGGAGTCCCAGCACCTGTTTTCAACATTAAGCAAAATATGAATGCAGAGTAAGGATGCTTGAAGACCTGCTGGTTCAGCTCCCATTCTGAGTGCCAGTTGCAAGCAAGGCACTAATTACTGGACAAACTGTTCAGCTGCTCATGCCTGCTCAGCCCAAACAGGAGACTTGTTGCTGCATCCTAGCTTTGCAGGGACTCAGCGGCCTCCAAGCTCGGCAGGGATGCTGCAAGAATGGAAGATGGCTCTCAGCTGATCAGGGGATCAACGGAGAGCTGGGCTCCTACCTCTCCCCACTCCAAGCTGCTCCCTGCCTCCCAGCCTTGCAGGGACACAAGGAGAAGATTGGGTGGAGGAAGAGGCTGCCTTTATGTCAACTCCACTCACACAAACACACACACAACACACACAAATACTTTACCCACATCCCTTGCTGGGACACAACAAAGGGTTATTTTTTTGGGGGGGGATTGGAAACCAACCCCAAGCTGAATCAGCTGGGAGTCAGCCTCCAATCTCATCCCAAAGTACCCAAAATCCCCAAAACCACACGTTGAAATCTGACTCTACTCCCAGTTGATCCAACCCCCACCAGGAAAAATAACCAAGTCCTAGCAAAATTGAGGGTCACCCATCAAAGCGGAAAAGCACAAACCCTTTCCAGGACTTCCGATCCCCAGCCATGCTGAGATGCAGCAATGTTCCGGGGGCGGGGGGGGGATCAGATGCTAGCTTACAGCTGCTCCCCAATCTGCTGAGGGTTGGCTTCTGATTCCCATCTCCTAGAAAAAAGGCTGGATCCCAGCAAGGCTAAGGAGGACACAGCAAAGCTGGCGCTTAAAGGACACAGCGAAGCTGGACACAGCTGTCCAATCCCCACAACTTGCAATTAATACACGTTTGTAACAAAGTAGTATTTTATTGAAGCCATGATGGAACAGGAACACGTTCACTGTTTAGAATAACTTGAAATGGTCAGAGCAGGGGATAGTAAAGCAAATTCAAACCGACAAAAACCAATGGACTTGGTTCCCACTCGCGCGGGTAGATTCTCAGATTCGCACTCTTAGTCTGAGAAGCAACGGTTTCCTACAAGATAAACAATTAGTTCTTCTCACACTCTAACTCATTATAGACTGAGCGAAGCTATCTCCTCTCCGCACCTGTGACCTTGCAGATAAGCATGTTTCAAAGCAGAAGTAGCGTTCATAGAAAGGAATGCACAAGACCAGCAAACGTGCGATTCATTATACCAGCCAGCATGCGTATTTGGGTATCACTAAGGAACACTAAGGGGGGGGGGAACCCTAAACAGGGACGGTGTTACATCACACAGAGTTCTTTGGCAGCTTGCTGACAACAGCAAAGCTCTAACTTTCCTGTGTTCCCAGCCCCAAGCCTTGCTGCCACACAGGGAAGCATTTGGGGACAGGGGATCAGAGACTGATTCCCAGCTGGGAGCCATGTTCCCTCTAAGCCGTGGAGTCCTGTGCGCAAAAATTCTACTTTCTGAGCTGTGAGTGAGCAACTTGGCTACTGTATACATTAGTTTGCTCTGGAGTCATCCTTCCTGAGCTAAGACAAAAATGTTGGGAGGCTAAAAAACTAGGAGCTCGCTCCCACTAACTCAGCTTATCATAGAATCATAGAATGTTAGAGTTGGAAGGGACCTTGCAGGTCATCTAGTCCAACCCCCTGCACTCTGCAGGCGCGTAGCCGAAAGATGGCCCTACAACATACCTGAAAGATGGTCGTCCAGCCTCCGCTTGAAAACATCCAGCGAAGGAGCATCCACCACCTCCCGAGGCCGTCTGTTCCACAGCTCAACCACTCTTACAGTTAGGAAGTTCCTCCTGATATTTAGCCGGTTAGAGGGAACACTGGTTGGGAGCCAGCTTCTAATCCCCCTCCCTTTCAAAAAACAAAAACACCCACTTGCTAGGCTGGAGATCAGAAGCCAACTCCCAGCTAGGCTTACCAAACGCCGGCGTGGGAAATCTATTTCCTGGCAGGATGCGTGCCGCGGGGGACAGCTGTGCGCGCTGCACCCGCCGTCGCCAGGATGTGACGCTCCGCGTTACTCTGGCAACGGGGCTGCTCCCAGCTGATCCACAACCATTTAACAGTCAGGTTCTAAACAACAGCTCCTTGGCAGCTGTTCAAGGTGTTTTGCGTTTAGTCAAACACAACCTAGATCGGCTCAGGCAAGAATCCAGTAGCACCCTAAAGACTAACCAAATTGATGGCACTGAGCAGTGACTCAGGAAAGCTCCTACTGAGATGAGACTAAGTCGATAGACTACGCAGGGCTCTTTTTGTAGAAAAGGCCCAACAGGAACTCATTAGCATAATAGGCCACACCCAACAGCAGAAACTCATTAGCATATTGGGCCCCACCCCTGACAGCACAGCTCATTAGCACATTAGGCCGCACCCCCATGTTACCAGAAGTGTGCTCATCCAGCCACACCCACCTTTTGCTTCTTATTCTGTTTACCTTGTTTGTTGTCCAAACCCAGGGCCTTTTTTTGTAGCAGGAACTCCTTTGCATGTTAGGCCACACACCCCTAATGTAGCCAATCCTAATGAGTTCCTTCTGTTGGGTGTGGCCTATTATGCTAATGCGTTCCTGCTGGGTGTGGCCAACTTGGGAGCCAGCCAGAACTCCGTTCCTGTGCGTTCCTGCCCAAAAATAGCCCTGGACTACTGGGGTGGACAGGCTCTTACCACTTCAGAGGATGGGTGGAGGTTCATGAAGGCTGACATAGTTCAAAAATCCCTGAAACAAGAAAAACAGCAGAGGAAGCAAAGAGGAAGAGTACAAACTCCCTCCCCATTACGCTTGTTTTCTATTGCCACGTACACAAAGGGCCATTCAAAGCCAGCATCCATCACCTGTCGCCAGAGCTGTTGATTCCCATTCTACCACCTCAGCATTCTACCATCTCATTCTAGAGCATGCACAAATCAGGCCAGGGGTGGTCATGATTTAGGGCATGGGATAAAGTGTGGCCAGCTCCTAGATCAACCACACGGTCAGTTCCATGTGTGTAGTTATGCAGTGCATGCACATGAACGCGACAAGCCTGCTTACTTTCAGCTACGTATCCATAACCCTTCCTGTGAGTAGATTCAGGCGGGTAGTCTTAATCCAATCTTAGCTCTGATTGGCCCTTCCGGGCAATATCTTCCTCACCCGCCACCTGTATGTAATGGTTGGTGAATCCTGTCTCAGTGTATCTGAAGAAGTGTGCGTGCACACAAAGGCTTATACCTAGAATGAATCTTTGTTGGTCTCAAAGGTACCAATGGACTCAGACTTTGTTTTCCTTCCTGAGAGGAAACTGGAGAAACAAATACACATCATTCTCCCGATCCCAGGAACTACACTGGCTCTGAACAGACCTGCGGCCAAACAAGAGGTCGTAACGCCCACCCCAACATCACTACTCTCTCCTTCGACACAAGTGGTTTCTATCATATTGTTTTTACTTGTAAGCCGCTTCAAGTAGGTCTCTGGAGAGGTGGCTTACAAATTCCATACATAAATAAATGTTGTTCTTCTTCAAGGTGCCGCTGGATTCCTGTTTAATTTCAGGGCAACAGACTGACATGGCTGACCCCTCGGTAATTACTCTCTCCAATACATTGTTTATTTAACTTCAGGGGTGTGGGTGTGTGTTTGTAAAGTGCCATGAAGTTGCAGCTGATTTATGGTGACCCCAGCAAGGAGTTTTCAAGGCAAGTGATTAAGCAGAGGTGGTTAGCCATGGCCTTCCTCTGCGGAGCCTTCCTTGGTGGCCTCCCATCCAAGTACTAACCCTGCTGAGCTTCTCCCAGCAAGGGGCTTTCAAGACAAGTGATTAAGCAGAGGTGGTTGGCCATTGCCTTCCTCTGCGGAGTCTTCCTTGGTGGTCTCCCTTCCAAGCACTGACCCAGTTTAGCTTCTCCCAGCACGGGGCTTTCAAGGGAAGTAAGAAGCAGAGGTGGCTGGCCATTGCCTTCCTCTGCAGAGCCTTCCTTGGTGGTCTCCCTTCCAAGCACTGACCCAGTTTAGCTTCTCCCAGCATGGGGCTTTCAAGGGAAGTAAGAAGCAGAGGTGACTGGCCATTGCCTTCCTCTGCAGAGCCTTCCTTGGTGGTCTCCCTTCCAAGTACTAACCCAGCTTAGCTTCTCCCAGCAAGGGGCTTTCAAGGCAAGTGATTAAGCAGAGGTGGTTGGCCATGGCCTTCCTCTGCAAAGTCTTCCTTGGGGGCCTCCCATCCAAGTACTAACCCTGCTTAGCTTCTCTCAGCAAGGGGCTTTCAAGACAAGTGATTAAGCAGAGGTGACTGGCCATTGCCTTCCTCTGCAGAGCCTTCCTTGGTGGCCTAACATCCAAGCACTGACCCTGCTTGGCTTCTGAGATCTGAGAAGATTGGGGTATATACTATACCATTCTACATCCCCTCAAAACTTCAGTCATCTCCTTCCTTTATTCTGTGGAACCCAGAGCAGCATATGTAGCCAGGCAGCAGTCTGCCCACCCCAGGCTCTGAACAGACACAAACCTGTGTGGTTTTCAGCACAACGGCTGCATCATCCCTGCATCAGGTGGCAGGTGACGTGAGAGACCTCTGCCTGAGAGTCTGGCGAGCGGCTACCAGCCTGAGGTGATAGTACTGACCTTGAGGAGCCAATGGTCTGATTCAGCATGGCAGCTTCACGGGATAACATGTGACTTCTAGCCGTCCCTCGCACGTTAGTAAATCATCACACCCAAAGGGGGCGCTGCTGTCTCCCCTTTAAGTTACAGAGCAGGGCGCCGACTGCAGGGGTGTGACTTCACCGCCAACTCTACACTGGTTGCATTGAGAGCAACCCTGGAAGAGAGAAGAAGGGGGACTGGGTCAGAAGAACCACAGGTGCGAACGCTGCTGGCTGTCCGTACGAACACCCCTTCTGGAAGCAAAAGATAGCCTGTGCAGGAGTAAGGCACCTATTTTCTATCTAATGCTATTTAGATAATGTGCCTGTTTGCTAGCTAAGCCGTCTATTGCTATCTTTTCCTCTCTTTTTTCTTTCTTTTTTTGCTGTCGTGGTAGCCGATTTATGGCGACCCTGTAGAGTTTTCAAGGCCAGAAACGAACAGAGGTGGTTAGCCATTGCCTGCCTGAGGAACGCACAGGAACGGAGTTCCGGCTGGCTCCCAAGTTGGCCACGCCCAGCAGGAACTAATTAGCATAATAGGCCACACCCAACAGCAGGAACTCATTAGGATTGGCTACATTAGGGGTGTGTGGCCTAACATGGGGAATGCACAGGAACGGAGTTCCGGCTGGCTCCCAAGTTGGCCACGCCCAGCAGGAACTCATTAGCATAATAGGCCACACCCAACAGAAGGAACTCATTAGGATTGGCTACATTAGGGGTGTGTGGCCTAACATGCGAAGGAGTTCCTGCTACAAAAAAAGCCCTGGGTTTGGACAACAAACATGGTAAACAGAATAAGAAGCAAAAGGTGGGTGTGGCTGGATGAGCACACTTCTGGTAACATGGGGGTGGGGCCCAATATGCTAATGAGTTCCTGCTGGGCTTTTTCTACAAAAAGAGCCCTGCCTGCCTCTGCCTTGTGACCCGGGACTTCCTTGGAGGTCTCCCATCCAAACACTCGCCGGGGGCCAACCCTGCTTAGTTTCTAAGATGTGGCGAGATCAGGCTAGCCTGGGCTATCCAGGTCTAATGCTATCTAAACAATGTGCCTATTTGCTATCTAAGCTATTTGCTATCTGAGCTTAATGATTAGGAAGTTACGGCTCTGCCATTATTATACCAACACTTTGGGGCACTTGGTGAATTTCTGCCTTGACTGACAGTGGCCAATCTCTAAAAGACACTTGATCATTTAATTTAGATTTATTTATGTTGCTGGGAGGGTTTCATCCACCCTGTCAATACATAGAAGGAGGAGGAGGAGATTGGATTTATACCCCGCCCTTCACTCAGAGCGGCTTACAAACTCCTTTCCCTTCCCCTCCCCACAACAGACACCCTGTGAAGAAGGTGGGGCTGAGAGAGCTCTTTCAAGAACTGCCCTTTCAAGGACAGCTCTGGAAGAACTATGGCTTCCCCAAGGTCATGCTGCAGCTGCAAGCGGAAGAGTGGGGAATCACACTCGGTTCTCTCAGATTAGAGTCCGCGCACTTAACCACTACACAAAACTGGCTCTCTAAATGTAGTATAAATGTAGCATGCTTGTATTCCATATTGGTAACTGAGTGCAAAAACCAGGGGGAAAGATGTGATGGTGTCATTTAACATGACCTGTCAGTGAACTTCGTGTCATGCTCACTTGCTCCCTAGAGTAGGGATAGTTAGGTAGGAACAAAACTGCAGCTGCATTCTCGTTTTGAATGCCTCTTCCTGCCCAGTTAAAAAATTTCACTTTCCACCATGTGAGAGTGAAATGTGCCAATGTGCCCCCTGCTAGAGGCTGACCTTTCCAAGAAGTCCCCAGTGATTCTGCAGATGTCGTAGCCACAGGTTGACTCATCTCTATCGGTTACTAAATATATTTTCTTAGTCAGAACAAGCTCCCAGCATCTGTGAAGCTGCTGGCAGAAGCTGGTTCATTGGCAAGAGGCGGGTGAGGAAGGAGTTGGATATGATGACTGAAAAGCTAAATTAGCTTAATTTTGGGGAAGAATAGCTGGGTTTTGAAATATCTTCAAGTATCACTCGGGCAGTAAAAATACCAGCTGAAGATTCTGAAAGACGGGGTTAAAAGCACGGCCTACCAAATAATGCATCTTGGAATAAATCCATTGATGCTTTCTTTACATCATAGTAATTATGGCACTTTTAATTTTTTTTAATGGCACTGAATTCTATAAACAGCATGTTCGCCACTGGTTATAGCCAATTTAAAACGTCACTTCTAGAAGACAAATGATCGCATGTCCTTCGCTTAAGGCACAGGATGACTAGATCCAGCAAAGCACAAGCAAGAAAGGGAAACATACTTAACACTATTCCTCTAGAGCAAGGTCTGGTGCAATCCATAGCTTGCCACTGCAGTATAAGTGCAAAAAGAAGGGAAAAAGGTTCTTATGTCCCATTTTTCTCTACCTTAAGGAGTCTCAAAGTGGCTTGCAATCACCTTCCCTTCCTCTTCCCACAGGTGGGGCTGAGAGAGTTCTGAGAGAACTGTGACTGACCCAAGGTCACCCAGCAGGCTTCAAGTGGAGGAGTGAGGAATCAAACCCAGATTAGAGTCTCCCACTCTTACCCACAACTCCATAACCCACATTATGTCTTGTGCACATGGAAAAGGAAGTTCAGATCCGATGGTCTGAACTTAGCACAAGCAGCCCACTAGATTTATTTTAGCACCCCCGTTTGTGCAAGAGCTGTTGTACATGCAGAGATGCTCCGTGGGATCCAAGCCATGGGAAGGACAGCTGCGTGTCTGAGTCTCTGAGAAAAGACCTGATCAGACATTAAAAGCTAAACTGAAGTTTACTCTTCCTGTATTGTATTTGCATGTCTCTTAAAGAGCAGGTGTGTTGTGAACACAAGAAGAGGTTCCAAGTTGACAATGAGAGTCTAGATCTCCCACTAGTGGTGTCCCAGCAATTCCCACTCTTCCCCACCGGCACTTCAAAGGCTGGCTGGGGGGAAATGGGGGGGGATAGGAAGAAGAAGAAGAGATTGGATTTATACCCCGCCCTTCACTACCCGAAGGAGTCTCAGAGTGGCTTACAATCTCCTTTCCCTTCCCCTCCCCACCACAGACACCCTGTGAGGTAGGTGGGGCTGAGAGAGCTCTCTCAAGAACTGCTCGTGAGAGAACAGCTCTGGGAGAACTTTGTCAGCAAGCTGCCAATGTTTTGTTTTCTTTCATGTATGTGTGTGCGCTTGACCTGGTATGTGTGGACTTGTAGATGCACTTGGCTTTGTAGCTCGCCGTAACATCATTATCTCCCCAAGGCCACAGGTGGAAGCAAGGATTGTTAACAAGGCTTGTTAGTGCACAAAGCTTCCAAACCTCACAGTGAGAAAAGATAACATGAGAGGCTTGGAACCGTTAGTTCTCATGTCCAAAGGCGCGAACGGGGAAAGCCTGGGAGCATGCGGGAAGCCCTGCAATTGGGTAATAGTGGTTTGAATGCTTGAGTATATCCTGTACCATTGTTTGTGTTCTCCATTCTGAACAGTGATTCTGTTATGCACCTTTCAGCTCTAATAAAGTTACCTTTTCCATAAAGCGTGCTTATTAAGATGCAAAGAGGAGTCTGATAAACTTGTGGCTGGCCCAAGGTCACACCAACAGCTGCATGTGGAGGAGCGGGGAACAAGCCTGGTTCTCTCAGATTAGAGTCTGCGCTCCTAACCACCACACCAAACTAGCAAAAAAAGGGTCATCGTGACATTCGGGGAATTCACCCCAATGAAAACATGGAAGTTTTAACACTCTGATTCTAACATCATCCAATGACAGAAATTAATCTTTAATTCAGAAATTAATCTGAACTAAATCATTATGTGACTATCAGACACTGGCCACTGTCAGTCTTAAGGCAGAAATTCACCAAGTGGCCCAAAGAGTTGGTATAATCATACCAGCTGAACAACTAGCTAAAAATACCCACTGCATCCTAATAGAGCGCCAGGAAGAGAGCAAGCCCTGAGCCAAGAAAATGGATTGATTTGGCTGTACTATGGAACAGTCCAGGAAAGCCCTTTGTAATGGAATAGGATCATAATCCACTGCAATAATTACTCTAGGTATTACCTGCTTTTACTGCATTGTCCTATACTTTGTAATCCACTTTCTGTATTATATTTAGTATACCTTGTCTTCGTTTGTTGTACACATTGATCTCTAATTGTGTAATCCTACTTGTACTCCCTTGCTTTGCTGTCACATACACCTGGACAACACAATCACTGAACCTAACAACGTCAGCTACACCATCTCAGGCACATCTTCTAATACCATATATGCAATTAAAGCCAACAATGCCCTTCAGTTCTCTACATAGGGCAAACAGGTCAAACCCTACACCAAAGGATAAATGGACACACCAATCTTACATCAAGAATCACAAAACTGAGAAACCTGTAGGAGAACATTTCAACCTCTCAGGATACTCAACGGGGGACCTCAAAGTAGCTGTTTTATTGCAAAGGAATTTCAGAAACAGACTAGAATGGGAGATTGCTGAATTACAAGTTATTACAACACTCAGAAAAATGGAATCTCCAGGGCTTAACAGAGATATTGGGTTCTTATTTCAATACACATGCTAAGTCACTCAGTTCTCACATCTGTTTGTTAACCCTTTTATTATCTGTATGTTAATTTGCTGCTATTCACAGGTCTTACCAACTGCTTTAATCCAGTTTTAGCTATATGTATTGCTCAGTTACTTATGCATCTTGACTCTAATTAGCACTTCCTGGCAACTAACACCCCCCCGCCACCTATATGTAATGGCTGGCCAAGTCTGTTTCACTGTATCTGAAGAAGAGTGCATGCACACGTAAGTTTATGCCCAAAATTAAACTTTGTTGATCTTAAAGGTGCCACTGGACTCAAACTTTGTTCTGCTGCTTCAGACCAACATGGCTACCCCACCTGAATCTCCCTTATTCATTGGTTGTCTTATGCTGCTTGAGTGCACTATTCTGTATCCTATAATCCACCCTGAGTTGGGTTGACAGCTGTGGATCCAGGGGTGGGATTTGGGGAGGGACCTCAGCAGGTACAAAGCTATGGAGTCCACCCTCCAAAGCAGCCATTTTCTTCAGGGAAACTGATCTCTGTTGTTTTCCTGTCATTTAAGACTTTGGTATTCCACAAGATGCTAGTTTGACGGAGGTGACAGGCAGAACAGCATGGAACATCAAGATGAGATAAGCTATAGGTAAAGGTAAAGGTTCCCTTGCTCGAAAGCCAGTCAAATCCGACTCTAGGGTTGCGGTGCTCATCTCCGTTTCAAAGCCAAAGAGCCAGCGCTGTCCGAAGATGTTTCCGTGGTCGTGTGGCCAGCATGACTAAACACCAAGGCGCAGGGAACGCTGTTACCTTCCCACCGAAGTGGTCCCTATTTATCTACTTGCAATTTCTTGCTTTCGAACTGCTAGGTTGGCAGGAGCTAAGTTCATTAATTACCAGCTTGTCCCCATTTATTACGAAATGGCAGTATTTGCTGGCCTCTGTTGTTTGGAGATGAGTTGTAATTCCGGGAGATCTTCAGGCCCCACCGGGAAGCTGGAAACCTTAACCTTGAGTCTCCCTGAGAAGGATAAGTAATAAAATAAAATGAACAATTAGAGAGGCCCTGGGGTGTTTTTACTGTCATTTAAGACTTGGGTATTCCACAAGATGCCAGTTTGGCAGAGATGACAGGCAGAACACCACGGAACATCAAGATGAGATAAGCAATAATGTTCATTAATTACCAGCTTGTCACCATTTGTTAGGAAATCACAGTACTTGCTGATTAAACATTTCATTCACTGAAGATCTACAAGAGGAGAACTTTGTTCTAATTCAGCTGAGCAAAGGCTGTTAACAGCCTTGATATTCTGACAAACTGGACCGCTAATCTGCCCTCTTCATGGCTGGTTCAAGGAACAGTGGCCTTTTTGAAGGATCTGGGCAAGTGCCCATAGGATGCCACACTGGGTATAAAGTATAGGTTTTGATACATAGGTCTAATTGAATAGGATTTCTGCTTTCCCATTGTTTTACATTGAAGTCTTGTGTAGTGAATTCCTTTTAGGAAAATTCAACCTTTCCTATCCCTTTTCAATGAAATCCCATTAATTATCCTTGCTCATTTCTCAGCTTGCATGACTCCAAGCATTTCCAGTGTACATATCTGTCTAAGCCAGTTTTATAATCCGGCAGAGAAGTGCAGGCCAAGGGCCTCAGTTGCGTCCAGCCAAGTGATTGGTGCTTCTGATACGGCGGTGTCCGGACATTCTCAGCTGTTCTGCCACTGGATCGCCTGAGAACCTAAGGTCATGGGTTAAAGGGCAGTGCCGCCTTTGATGCCACTCGCTAAGGGCAACTACTTTTACTTGCTAAATTAAGCACAACTCCTTAACCAGCCTAACCGTAAAGATCAGAGAGCGGCTGCCTATTTTAAAACAGCTACATTAGCCTGGTGGTTTATTTCAGACTCCAGTTCAAGAAGCTGGTTATAACCTTGAAAGCCCTTTGTGCACAATATGGACAGAGCGTCTGACTAGGATCCTGGAAAACCCGGCTTTGAATCCTTGCTCTGCGCCATGACAGCTCACTGTCAGGGCCGGCCCGAGGTGTTCCTGCACCCTAGGCGAGAGCACAGATGCCAACCTCTGGATACCTGCCTGGGGGCCTGGATACCTGCCTGGGTGCGCGGCGAGAGGTCCGCATGCGTGCGCATCCCACATTCCGCTTGCCCGAGACTTGGAGAAGTCCCTCCCTGCCCCCAGCCAGCGCCTAACCATGATCTTCTCCTCGGCGGAGGGCGATTCCTTCCCCTTCGCCCGATCGCGGGACCTGCGGAGCCGACCGTGCAGACACTTCAAGGGAAGCAGCCGATTTGAAGGGCTTGCACATGCCCAGAAGTTTCGGATTACCTTTCCCTCAGAGCTCTTGCCACTCGCTCTGGCAGTGCGAACTTCGCCAGCCGCTGCCAGTGCGGTGCCAGCCCTTCTTCGGGGCTCATCATGCCGACTCCGTGCCACCTAGGGTTGCCAAGTGTATCTTCGCCGGGAGCAGGGGGCTCCTGGCTGGTGTCTTGTGCGCGTGTGCGCACGCACTGCACGCACGTCACCCGGAAGTGACGGGAGGACGCCAGGCATGCTAGGGGCGGGGCCAAGGCCATACAAGGGAAATGGGCCTCTGGGGTGGGGGTTTCCCCGCCCCCCGGGGGGACTTGGGATCCCTAGTGCCACCCCGCGTGAGCCAGCTCAGTGGAGGAGGAGAGGTCCCCATGCCGGCACTTCCCAGTCCCGGCTCGCTCCCCACCCTTGGTGGCTCCTCCAGGGCTTGGCTCAGCTCGGCTCAGGTGGCTGCTTCCCCTAACAAAGGGATCCTCCTCCTTGGTGGTGGCAAGGTGGGAGCAGGAGCGCCGAGCAGGGCTGCTGCGTGCAGCCAGAGGCAGTGGGCCGAGGGCTCCCAGGGGCGCGGGCTCTGCTGGCCATGGCTCAGCCCCGGCCGTGCAGCTCAGGGGGAAGGGAAAGGCTGGAAGGGGGAGGGGAAGGCTGTGCGGCTCAGCCCCCGCCGGGCAGGGAAGCGGCGGTGGCATCTGCGACGGTCTCCTGGACCTGTGGGCAGCGGGGCAAAGCGGCTGGCCCGCGGAGGGGGCTGCGGGGCGCAGAGTGGGGAGGGCTCTGAAGGGCAGATGCTCCTTTGTGGCGGGCGTTGGTGGCAGGGCCCTCGGAGCCGAGCTTTTGGCGGGGGGCAGACTGCAGAGCGCGTGTCTCCTCTCCGGGCACCTGGCCGCTCACACTGGGGCAGTGGGGGCGGCTCCGGCAGGCGCAGGTGGGCGGGCAGTGGCAGCAGGGCCCTCGGGTGGCTCAGTCTGGTGCCCCCATGATGCCCCCGCGCTCTAGGCGAGAGACTAGCTCGCCTAGTGAGTGGACTGGCCCTGCTCACTGTGCTGTGAGAACATGGCCGTCCCCCTGCCTAAGGCTGGTCACTTGGCATCTACTACAGCCTGGTCCTTAATGAGGCCTACCAAGTAACCACTGCCTATTGCTGGTGCTGGGTTCATGCATCTTTGTACACGTGTACAAAAAGGATGCCATTCCCCAGTCAGGGGCGAGAGATCCCCCGATTTCTGGGCCTCTTCTCCTGCCCTCAAACACAACATAATGATGTCATGGTGACACCACGTGGCAACGCTCTGGTATTTTGGGCAAAAGTCTATGGAAACCACAGAGTTTTGCCCAAAATACCAGAGCGTTGCATGCTCCTCCCTACTCCCAGAAAACCCTCCCACTCCCCCACCGCCGGGTCAATCCAACCTGGCAACCCTAAAACTGCACCAGTGTAGGACTGTTTTGGCACGTATCAAGGCTGCTCATTGACGATGGGCAGGATTCGAATATAACTCCAGGTTGGTTGCATTCAAGTTCCTTTGTGCTTTATATCCAAGCTTCTCAGAAGGCAGGAATCTGTTCCACACCTGCTAGAAAAGTAGGAGTTTTATTTACCCAAATCAGATGTTGTTATGTTATGCACCAGGGCGGTGATCCTGAGGTTTCAACACCAGTCTAAACCACTTTTGCTTCCTGACATTTTTGAGTTATCCACAGGTCACTGCGACCTCCGTCTTCAGAGATAACCTGATTTTGTTAACAACAATCCATTATGAATGAAGAATCATGTTTCCAGTTACCACGTAGCTCACACCACACAATACAGCCAAGCCCTATGCTACAACTGCATTTGTTCCAGTAGGGATGTCAGTCTCCAGGTGGGACCTGGGGATCCCCCAGAATCAAAGCTCATCTCCAGACTGCAGGGATCAGTTCCCCTGGAGAAAACGGATGCTTCGGAGGGTGGACTTTATATAGCATTGCACCCCACTGAGGTCCCTGTCCTCCCCAGACTCCATCCCCAGGAATTTCCCCGAATGGATCTGGCAAACCTACCCCCCCCCCCATCCTCCATCGTTGGCCGGAGGGACATGGCCTCCCTACCTTTAGTTCTTTGGATAGGGACAATTCATATCAGTCAGTATCAGGGGTCATTTCCTGTGGGAGCACACAGGAGCGGAGCTCCAGCAGTAAGGAGCCCGGGGGGTGGGCACATGCAACAAGCTCCGCCCCCTGCTCCCAGCAGCCCTCAGTTGGACCATGAGGAGCAAGAAGCAGCCAGGTAAGTTGCAAAGCCCCCCCCCCAGCCCACCAAGTTTTATTCAGGTACAAGCTCTCCCTCCTCTGTGAGGACAGATCTGCACGTCCCCCCCCCCCAATAGCTAGCAATCCAAAACAGTCCAGTGGAGCCTGAGCGGCGGGTATTGCCTCTTGACACACTCCTGGTGATGTTAGGGGGTGTGGCATATGCAAATAAGTTATGCTAACACGTTATGCTAATGAGCTCCTGCACCTCTTTTTCTATGAAATGACCCCTGCGCAGTATTATGGGACCCACCCAACAAAGCGAAGAAACAGACTGGCAAGACCAGACCAGTGTTCCCTCTAAGCTGAGTTAGTGTGAGCTAGCTCACAGTTTTTTAGCCTCTGGCTCACACATTTCTGTCTTAGCTCAGGAAGGGTGGCTCCAGAGCAAACTACTTTATGCAGTAGCCAAATTGCTCGCTCACAACTTTAATGCCAGTGGCTGACAAAGCAGAATTTTTGCTCACAAGACTCCACAGCTTAGAGGGAGCATTGGACCAGACTGGTGCCCAGCAAAAGCCTGTTACCAGGCAGTTCCAAAAATGAAAACCCCAGGACCTCACAGGCAGCTTCTCACATTAGGAACAGAGGAGATGTGCAACCTTAATATTTAATATCATCTACTGGATCACCTCGAGCTATATGATAGATAGATGCAATATCATTTGCGCTTTCTCGCTTTGAATAGGAGGGTTTATTAAGCACCTGTTTTCTATGCCCTTAGTTTTCCTCCAGGCCCAACCGTCCTACGTTAAACATTAACAGCTGTTAAAGGAAATTCAGCAAGCAGCCAGAGGAGGGATGAATCAGCATTTAACAGGTAGGACCAAAAGAGGGCAAAGTCCCCTAGCTGAAGGTTTGGGAACGGAAAGACTGGAGTAGCTTGCCAGAAGAGTTAACGCACCAACTGCCAGCTTTCAAGGAGAGGCTTAAACAGATGTCATTTTTGGCCATATAGTAGCTGTATGATTCTAGTTAATAAAAACAGCTGGAGCAGTACACTGTAAGAAAACAACTGGAGCAGTACACTGGTGCCATATAGCAAGAGGCAGGTTTATAAATGAGAACTAATTCTCCGGTGGCATCGCCCAGCAGCGTTGTGATCAACGTTCCCTCTAAGCTGTGGAATCTTGTGAGCAAAAATTCTACTTTGTGGGCTCCTGGCATTAAAGTTGTGAGCAAGCGATTTAGCTACTGCAAACATTCGTTTGCTCTGGAGCCCTCCTTCCTGAGCTGAGACAAAAATGTGTGAGCCGGAGGCTAAAATACTGTGAGCTGGCTCACACTAACTCAGCTTAGAGGGAATTCTGGTTGTGATCAAGCTCAGATGAACCTATTAATTATTGCAGTAGTATGAACAGATGAAACTGCCTTAGACCGAGGTCAGATAATTGGTCCATCTCGCTCAGCCACTGACTACTCTGACTGGCGCAAACTGAACAAGGACTTCTTCCAAACCTTCCCAAATCATAAATATATCATCTAAAAATCTCTCACAAAAATGGTACAATCATTGTTATGAAAAATAAGCTTATTCTCAAGTCTGTCTGTATGGTATAGATAGAAACTATCCCCAGACTATTTTACTCCAATGGATATCTGCAAAATGGTCAAGAATTACAAAGGAACTCGTTGGGAATGTAAGAGAGAGAAGAGATCGGATTTATACACCACCCTTCACTACCCAAAAGAGTCTCAGAGCGGTTTACAATCCCTTTCCCTTCCCCTCCCCACAAAAGACATCCTGTGAGGTAGGTGGGGCTGAGACAGCTCTCTTGAGAACTGCTCTTTCCAGAACAGCTTTGAAAGTACTTATGACTGACCCAAGGTCACACCAGCAGCTGCATGTGGAGGAGTGGGGAATCAAACCCAGTTCTCCCAGAAGTAGAAGGCACATTTTACAAAAAAAAAAGAAGAAAAGAAGAAGAGAAAATACTGGTTTGAAATATATGCAGAGATTTAGAAAATTCTTAAAAGAAAATCTCCAGAGACAATGTTATTGGGAATGATTCCAGATAATGTTGAAAAAACATCACAAGAGTTATCTAGTTATATGTTAACAGCGACAAGAATACAGTTTGCATCTATTTGGAAGACCGAAGATTGTCCAACAAAAGAAGCCTGGGGTGACAAATTAGCTGAATACACTATAATGGCAAAGTTAACAAACCTAGTAAACAAAAGTCCAACTGCCAAATTTCAGCAGAAATTGAAAGCATATTATTCATATTGTGGTCAAGGCTAACAACTGATAAGTCTGTATTAACTGATACAAAAAGTTGGCATCTCCTAAAATAACCAGAGACAGGGAGAAATATAGACATTATTCATGTATAATATTTTAATAGTTTTTATATATGTCACAAACAAACAAAAAGTTAAAAATATTACTAAGTAAGCAATATATAGAGGATACCTAAAGAAAAAAAGTTATGTTACTTTAAAACCACTAACCTAAATTGTTCATAATTGGGTATGCTTTGGTTTGATTAGAAAAAGAAAAAGTACATTGATATAATGAGAAATTATTGTAATCTAATTGAGAAGATATCCTACTCTTGTTCTATGTATTAAATATCAGCATTGTGTCTTCAAAAAAGGTAAAATGTAAAAACTGCTGATGATGAATGACTTTCTGATTTCTTGAAACCCCCCCCTTTTCTTTTTTCTGTAACCTTCCAACTATATAATAAAATAAAATATATATTAAAAACAAGAAACTATCCCCAGACAAGAAGAATTAGCACCAGCTGGTTTCCTGTAAACATCAGTATTGATTTTTCTTCCCTGCTGTTTAATAACTGCATCAAGAAATTTGGCCTTGGATTCATTATAAGACATCAAATTTAATAGCCATTCATATGAATGGTATCAATGAACTGACCAAATTCTTATAAGCATAGCTTCAAGAGGGAATGGATAAATATATGGAGCAGAGGTCCATCAGTGGCCATTAGCCACAAGGTCTAGATGGAACACCATGTCTGGGGCAGTGATGCTCTGTATTCTTGGTGCTTGGGGGACCACAGTGGGAGGGCTTCTGGAGTTCTGGCCCTGCTGGTGGACCTCCTGATGTGTCACCTGGTTTTGGGCCACTGTGTGACAGAGAGTGTTGGACTGGATGGGCCATTGGCCTGATCCAAAATGGCTTCTTTTATGTTCTTATGTTCTTAATTTGAACAAGGAGTTCTTCTGAACCTTCCCAAATCATAAAGATATCATCTAAAGATCTGACTGGCACTCCAGGTACAGAAAGGTCTTTCTAAACACTTGCTACCAAGGTTGCCCGCCCCTAGGTGGGGCCTGAAGTTCTCCCAGTATTACAGCTGATTTCCATAGTACAGCGATCAGTTCCCCTGAATGAAATGGCAGCTTCAGAGGGCATGACAGGAGGCCATGCTATGGCATCACATCCATGCCAGACTCCCTTCCTGTCCCCAAATTCTTGCCTCTCCAGGCACCACCCCCAAATCTCTAGGAATTCCCCAGGCTGGAATTGGAAACTCTACCTTGGGAGAGGCCCTGGCTCAGTGGTAGAGCATCTAGTGGGTATGCAGAAGGTCACAGGTTCAGTCCGTGGCATTGGAAGTTTTAAAAGGACCAATTAGTGGGTGATGAGAAAGACCACTGCCTGAGACCCCAGAAAGTCACTGCCAGTCAGACTACACAATACTGACCTTGATAGACCGATGGTCTGATTCAGTATAACACAGTTTCATGTGTTTGTGTGTGTGTGCCCTCTAACGTTTTAGAGATGCCAGGAATTGTACACGGGGCCCTCTACCACTATACTTCTACTTCTATACACTCCTGAAGCTCCGCCTTACTGAATGACTGCCTGTTATTGACAGGCTCTCATTTTGACAGATGCAGGTTCAGGAGGTTCAGGAGTAACCAGAACGGAACCAGTGAAAGCTAGAGACATCAAAGTCGCAGGGGACCTCCCCCGGAGGCTCCTCTACATGCCCTCCAAGTTCCGCCACTCTGTTGCTTTGAAGTGCAGTAAACATTTAGATTGAGCGGAGACAGTCTGTCTGGAAATGTACCCTTTCATGAATTGGCACAAACCTCCATGATCAGCTTGAAGGTTGTGGAAAGTTAGTGCTAGCTGACCTGCCACGAACATAACTTCGTGAACCACAAACCAGCCAAAAATCATCACAAACTTTAGTTCGTTAGCCAGTTCATGCTCTTCCCTATCCGCTAGCATATATTTATGAAGTCCCTTTGCTTGCTACCAATGCATTCATTTCCTCCTGTCCCACAGCTTCTGAAGTAGGCTGTGGTAATGAGATGACCATAACAGTTCCCTCTTCCACCAGGCGTTTGAATAGGAGCCGACATCACCATGGTACCATCTATGCCCCAAGCTTTGTGGACAGGGTCATCAGGATGTGGGCACTTTGGAGGAGAATGAGACTTTTATGAGACTTTTAGGAGATCGCCATCTGTTCTTAGGAGGTGAGCACCAAGTGTTGTTTTGAATGTATGATGTCTTAATATTTAATGTATTTAATATTTTAATGTTTTTATTGTTCTATTATACCGGCGATATGCCGTGTAAGCCGCCCTGAGCCTACGGGGAGGGCGGGATAAAAATCTAAATAATAACTAAATAAATAAATGTCACATATTGCACAATAACTGCAACTTAGACTCACTCGGCAACGTCACCTGAATAGGCCATTAGTGAGGAAGAGAAGAGGAACAAGCTCATGGACTCTTGGGCACACATTTATTGGGTTGGGTCCTAAGGTTATGCTAGAGAACGGCATTCACTGTGGTGCAACTCTCCCTGCCCCCCCCCCTTATAGTTCCTCTCCAAGAATATCCAAAGGGCATAGCCAGGGTTTCCAAGACCCCCCTGGACAACATGCCATCTGGCATGAGAAGCTGTGGTGAGGAGGAGGAAATGGGGTGAAATTGCACCTGTTTCATTATGTGCTAGTAAAGAAGCTTTTGGTTTGCCTCCCCTTCCTCCACCCAACTTTCCATTGGCTCAAGGACACACCCAGGAGGGCAGCAGTTCAATTCTCCTTCCTCAGAGGAATGTCCAGTGGCTTTTGGGTGGGGTGGAGGGTTGCAGAGGGCAAGTGGAGGAAGGCAAAGGCAAAGAAAACTGCATAGGATTGGGGCCTGGAGATCTCTCAGAATTAAAACTCATCTCCAGATAACCAAGTTCAGTGCCCTTGGAGAAAACGGCTTCTTCCAAAGGTGGACTGTATGCCATTATGCACTCATGATGGTCCTCCCCTTCCCAAACCTTGCCTTCCATTAGCTCCACCCCCAAATCTCCAGGAATTTCTCAACCTGGAACTGGCAACCCTATAAGGACGGCCTTCCATTTGCCCAACTGTAGGATCCAACTCAATATTTCTAAGAAGGTATCCTCAAAGTCCTTCCAAAAAGAACAGCATAGGGACAAAAGTAAGGACCGGAAAATAGAGGCAATCCTTAACGAAGAGACCTATTTAGAGAATGTCCTCATCTCAACCAAGCCATAGAGCAAGACATCATTTCTCCACAAGAAGGAACGGCGAAATCTATACACACACAAAAATTAAAACTATTTGATTTCCTACTGGCTTCACTATGGAAAGACAACAATAGTACAAATGGTTTAGAATGCAATAACCAAAAAAAGCAGCACACAGGCAAAACTATTATGAAACAGCAGCAAAACCATGTACCCCTGTTTCTCGCAAAGCTTCAAATACTAGTATAACAGCAGAGGAATTTCTTGGGGGGGGGGGGGGGGGGGAAGCTGCAATCCATTTTCATTACAGGGCCAATTCAGTACATTTCTGCACAGCAGGTATAAATTTAACAGGCATAGCCAAGCCCAGCAATGAAACTGTGGGAGCTGCATCTGTTGTATTTCTACCTATTACATGTTGTTCAAGGCACTGAGTCTCTCAGGGAATAAAAAAAAGAAGAGAAATGCAACCCTGGCGGAATCTAAACGTCCCCTTGACCCATGAAACTGAGCCAGGAACTTCTGCGCACAGTAAAAGCAATCCAGAGTGCCATAGAAGAGACACACTACTACAGTACACAGAGGACTGTGGATAACCTAGTTTGCAGGAGGGGAAAAAAGACTTCTTGCTTTTCCTTTGCTTAACCTACTTTTGTATACAGAAGGAAATGGAAACATGTACACAGGGAATGCCTCAGTGCAGTTCTTCTGCAGGATGGACTATCAAAGCCCGAGATTCCTGAAGCTAAGATGTCCACAAAAGCACATCCACACACAACACACGGGAAGCGGCCTTATACTGAATCAGACTGCTGGTTTCAAGCTCAGTATTGCCTACTCTGACTGGCAGGGGATCTCCAGGGTCGTTCACATTACTTGCTGCCTGGTGCTTTTAAACTGGAGATGCCAGGGATTGAACCTGGGACCTTCTGCAGAGCAGAGGCTCTTCCACTGAGCCCTGATGTTATTTATTGCATCACACTTTAATCCTGCCTTACACCTTCAAGGAGCTCAGGATGGCATACCCCCCCCCATTTTGTCCTCAAACAACCCAGGGGGGAAGGTTAGGGGGAGAGAAAAGCTGCTAACCGTGGGCACTTCACCCAACCTCTCTTTGGGCAGCAGAGTATTTCGCCGCGGCTGGCCCAGGGAACGTAGCTGCTTCGTGTCTCCCCTTCTCAGAGGGAAGTTTTGAACTGGCAGGCAGATTCCTTCTCCTCTGCCAAATTTTAACCCCCTGGGTCATGTTTTCCCATTTCCTTTCCTGTTTGGTATGCTTGCTATTTGCATCCAGCTACTTGCGACACACGTGCAAATCGTCTTCGCCAGCATTTCAAAAGCCTTTTAAAAAGAGCCAGATGAGTCTTCCCCACAATCCACTTTGCCAAACCCCATTCCGAAGGCTTTCTGAGGGCAGCATTAAGGGATGTGCATATATCAGTGAAAACAACTTCACAGGCCAATCATTCACCACACTGCTATGAAGAGAGAGAAAGAGAAGAGATTGGATTTATACCCCACCCTTCACTTGGAATCTCAGAGCGGCTTACAATCTCTTTTCCCCACTTTCCCTCTTTTCCCCCTCCCCACAACAGACACCCTGCGAGGTAGGTGAGGCTGAGAGAGCTTTTTCAAGGCCTGCTCTTGAGAGAACAGCTTTGAAAGAACTTGTGACTGACCCAAGGTCACCCAGCTGGCTGTATGTGGAGGAGTGAGGAATCAAATCCAGTTCTCCCAGATTAGCGTCCGTGCTCTTAACCACTACACCAAATTGAATTCAGAACTGGCATCGCTGGATCACCGTAGCATCGCCAAGAACCTTTTTCAAAGTAAGCTTTCCCCCATAAATGGCAGGCAATAAATAAATAAATAACTGCCGGACATTTCTTGATTCTCCATCCATAAATGCACAGAATGGCAGCAGGGTGTCCAATTTATTTTAATGCCTGAAAACAATGTATTTATGCAGAGAGGATGCAGGTGTGACTCGATGAGGGAAGGAAATACATCTGCGCATTTCAGCAATATAAAATTGCAGCCTAGGACTGAACTGCAGGTTGATTTAAGGTGTGATAGATATTTTTGGAAGCCTCAGGAGGGGAAGGAATATAAAATAGGATTTGAGCTACCTGGCGTATTTTTTTAAAGGATTTAAGTGTCAGGCTAAGACATAACAGTGGCAGATCCATCTGTTATAATTGGGCCAGGTGATGGAACTATATAAAAGAGTGTAGAAGTCTCAGTATGGCTGAGTCTGACTTAACATACACTAACATATTTATTTCGGAACGTCTTTGCAGGAGGTCCAAAACCTGCAATCTGAGATGCTGAGCAGCCCTACAACAAATAGACCCATGAAAACTCACACCTTGAATAAAACTCTGTTGGTCTTAAAGGTGCCCCTGGACTCTAATTTTGTTCTGTTGCTTCAGACCGACACGGCTACCCACCGTGACCTAGAGACATCCTAAGTTATTTTCATGTTTTCTAGGAACTGATGTAGGTCCTTTCCGCATTTGCCTGCCCCCCCGCCCCCCGGATTTTCTCAGTGTTCGAGTCGAGGCAATTTAAGTCCAGGGCAAAACCAGCATCCAATTGAAGTCCAGGGCAACAGCAAGCTGAAACCGGGCTGACCACTGAAGGGAGGTAACGTAATGCAGAATTGGGGGGGAAATCGGAATGAAAAGAAGGTTGAACTTGATTTTCATGCAGAATTGGTTGGAGGACACCACAGTGAAAATGAATTAAAAGGAGAGTGCGGAAAGGGCCTCAAGTCTATTGAAGTCAGTAGGCTTATATGGGTGTACCTCTGCTTAGGACTTTACCAGGTCCAGGAAAGCTTCACAACTTGATTCTAAGGCCCTTTCTGCACTCTCCTTTTAATCCATTTTCACTGCACTAAAATCAAGTTCAACCTTCCTTTTATTCCGATTCCCCCCCCCCATTCTGCATTACGTTACCTCCCTTCAGTAGACAGCCCGGTTTCAGCTTGCTGTTGCCCTGGACTTCAATTGGATGCTGGTTTTGCCCTGGACTTAAATTGCCTCGACTCAAAGGCTGATTTCGCACTAGAGCTGCCTCGATGTTGCGCCGCTGTTTGCCCCGATACTATCGGTCAATTTCACACCCGAAGCCGCGGGGCTGCATTTGACCCGCGGCTTCGCCCAATTTCCTCCGCAGTTTTGTGATCCTCAAAAAACAGAATCACAAAACTGCAGGGGAAATTGGGCGAAGCCGCGAGTCAAAATGCAGCCCCGCAGCTTCAGGTGTGAAATTGACTAATAGTATCGGGGCAAACGGCGGCACAACATCGAGGCAGCTCTAGTGCGAAATCAGCCGAACACTGAGAAAATCTGTAGGGGCAGGCGAATGCGCAAAGGACCTTAGGAAGAGCACAACTTTGCTTAGGATCCCACTGCAAACTACTTCAGATTGCAGGTGAGGGTGCTGCATGTAAAAATCCCCCCCCCCAAAAAAAACCCTCTTTGAACACAGAAAGAGAGTCAGTTAGGTGACTCTCCCTCCAACATGTTCATTTTCTATGAGTGCGGAATAAAAAACAAAAAATCTTGGGGAGGGGCATTCAGAATCAAGCCGTCCTGCAAAGAGATTCAGTCCAGGAAAAGCTTTACTACTCAGTTCTGCAGAATGTATAAATGCCAGCTCTTGAACGATACTAAACATTGACTGCCATGGAGTTGAAAACACACTGAATCTCTTTGCAACAGGAAACGATAAGACAAAAACACTATGCAAATCAACAACTCGGAAGTACCTAGTTAGCCGGTCTGACAGGAAAGTCAAAAGGTGACCTGGCTTTCATTAACCAGGCCAGGAAATATGTTACAGCTGCATTTCAAAAGTATCAGACGTGATAACTAGTGTCATGACCCACTCCAACCAGCCCAGTGACTCAGAGTCCTCAGGGGAAGAGCTTGAGGATTCCAGGCCACTAGCTGAAGAGGGTCAGAGGGACCAGGAAGGGCCTGACACGGCAGAGGCCGCAGAGGACAACAATGTGCAGGTGAAACCTGCAAGAGAAACCGTGCCACTGGCCCCTGAGATAGCCACCACACTTTCACTGTGCAGGTCTCGAACCTGAGCCTTGGGGCCTGTCCCCTTTTTACAGGAACGGCAGCAACAGAAGGCCAGGGCCGAACTGGCCCAAAGGAGGCAAAGTGCCAGACTAGCTGCGTGCCCAAAGGAGGCAAAGAGCCAGGCAGTGAGAGCGCTGCTTCTTCACAGGATCCTGGCCAAAGCACAGCCCGGTTGTAGGAGCTCAACACCTCCCAGCAGTGCAGCTGAGCCTGGTTCCCTCCCAGCTGATTGCGGCCGAGGCTCGGAAAGACTGCCCAGCTGGATCAACCAGTCCACTAGGCGCAAGCCTGTGTGCCACTTCCAGTTCCTGGCTGCCAGCATCTATTGACACTCCCAAGCATTGCTATCTAGACCTGAAGACACGGATCCAGAGGAGACCCAACTGGGCCTGCCTGCAGAGCGCAGGGCAACGAGGACAGAGGCAAAACTCCCTTCTACCACCGCAGTTTTGCAACCTGGTTGGCAAGCTAGAGCTC